>NC_136800.1:37297157-37384657 GCF_951216825.1 Electrona antarctica
AATAATAAATAAATATAGCTGCAAGCAGCGATAAAGCGGGACCAAGATAGAAGAAGAACAATGCGCAATAAGAACAACATGCACAAATGAGACCGACGAGCTGAGTTGTCGGTACCGGGATTTGAACTCACAACCTTGTGGACCGAAGGCGGGAGCTCTACTGACTGACCTACACAGAGACAATCAGTGACTATATTGTAAACAGTAAAACCATTTAGTGATTTGGTAACAAGAAGGTGTGTCCTCATTTTAGGCATGTCTTGTGTGTGTGTGTGTGTGTGTGTGTGTGTGTGTACGTGCGTGCGTGCGTGCGTGCGTGCGTGCGTGCGTGCGTGCGTGCCGGCCTGCCTGCCTGCCTGCCTGCCTGCCTGCCCCTGCCTGCCTGCGTGCGTGCGTGCGTGCGTGCGTGCGTGGCTGCATGCGTGTGTGTGTTAGGAAGACAATCGTTCATAACCATGGATTTGGATTGAAGATCATCTCTTTAGTTTTTGTGGTGTTTAACATAAGGTGGCTATTATCACACCAGTCTTTAAAGTTATTGATCTCACTGATATAGCCCACAGGGCGTTCAACAATATGTACAAATAAGACTGACAAGCTGAGTTGTCAGTAGCTGGATTTGAACACACAACCTTGCGGTCCAAGGGCAAGAGCTCGACTGACTGAGCTACACGGAGACGATCAGATACTCCATTGTTAACAGGAAAATCATTCAGTGTTAGTTCAGCATAAGTACTCAAACTTTGGTGTGTGTGTGTGTGTGTCTGTGTGCGTGCGCGCGCAATTTTCATTGGCTCATAAAAACGTCATTTTTTCACTTAGAAAAAATGTGCTACGATTATTTGTCCGTATAGGTCCAAAGTTCACGTGTAGAAGTTTTCGTGCATTTTGAGCAAAGATTCTGGGAGGAGTTACATTTGAACTGTTTTTCATATAATTCAAAATGGCGGGTGATCTAAAGGTCAGAGGTCAAAAGTCAGAACACGAAAGTTGTTCGGCATGAGGAGACACATATGTGTATCAAAGTGTCATTGCCAACGGTCAAACGGTTCATGAGATATGCACGTTCAAAGTTTGCAAGTTTGCAAGTTTTGCATCAATTGAGTGCTATAGCGCCACCATTTGGCCAATCGTGATGGGCTTTGCATAGTAAAGTGACATAAGCATATGTGTGTATTAGAGGCAGAAGAATAATTTTCACAAAACAGCAATTTTTATTGGTTCATAAAAACTTCATTTTTTCACTTAGAAAAAATGTGCTACGATTATTTGTCCGTATCGGTCCAAAGTTCACGTGTAGAAGTTTTCGTGCATTTTGAGCAAAGATTCTGGGAGGAGTTACATTTGAACTGTTTTTCATATAATTCAAAATGGCGGGTGATCTAAAGGTCAGAGGTCAAAAGTCAGAACACGAAAGTTGTTCGGCATGAGGAGACACATATGTGTATCAAAGTGTCATTGCCAACGGTCAAACGGTTCATGAGATATGCACGTTCAAAGTTTGCAAGTTTGCAAGTTTTGCATCAATTGAGTGCTATAGCGCCACCATTTGGCCAATCATGATGGGCTTCGCATAGTCACCGTTTGGCATGGTCCTCTATCATGTTGACAAGTTTTGCGCAAACCGACTGCACGGTTCAGTCAGAACAGCTAAACAGCAATTTTCATTGGCTCATATAAAGTACTGATCATATAATTCAAAATGGCGGGTGATCTAAAGGTCAGAGGTCAAAAGTCAGAACACGAAAGTTGTTCGGCATGAGGAGACACATATGTGTATCAAAGTGTCATTGCCAACGGTCAAACGGTTCATGAGATATGCACGTTCAAAGTTTGCAAGTTTGCAAGTTTTGCATCAATTGAGTGCTATAGCGCCACCATTTGGCCAATCGTGATGGGCTTTGCATAGTAAAGTGACATAAGCATATGTGTGTATTAGAGGCAGAAGAATAATTTTCACAAAACAGCAATTTTTATTGGTTCATAAAAACTTCATTTTTTCACTTAGAAAAAATGTGCTACGATTATTTGTCCGTATCGGTCCAAAGTTCACGTGTAGAAGTTTTCGTGCATTTTGAGCAAAGATTCTGGGAGGAGTTACATTTGAACTGTTTTTCATATAATTCAAAATGGCGGGTGATCTAAAGGTCAGAGGTCAAAAGTCAGAACACGAAAGTTGTTCGGCATGAGGAGACACATATGTGTATCAAAGTGTCATTGCCAACGGTCAAACGGTTCATGAGATATGCACGTTCAAAGTTTGCAAGTTTGCAAGTTTTGCATCAATTGAGTGCTATAGCGCCACCATTTGGCCAATCGTGATGGGCTTTGCATAGTAAAGTGACATAAGCATATGTGTGTATTAGAGGCAGAAGAATAATTTTCACAAAACAGCAATTTTTATTGGTTCATAAAAACTTCATTTTTTCACTTAGAAAAAATGTGCTACGATTATTTGTCCGTATCGGTCCAAAGTTCACGTGTAGAAGTTTTCGTGCATTTTGAGCAAAGATTCTGGGAGGAGTTACATTTGAACTGTTTTTCATATAATTCAAAATGGCGGGTGATCTAAAGGTCAGAGGTCAAAAGTCAGAACACGAAAGTTGTTCGGCATGAGGAGACACATATGTGTATCAAAGTGTCATTGCCAACGGTCAAACGGTTCATGAGATATGCACGTTCAAAGTTTGCAAGTTTGCAAGTTTTGCATCAATTGAGTGCTATAGCGCCACCATTTGGCCAATCATGATGGGCTTCGCATAGTCACCGTTTGGCATGGTCCTCTATCATGTTGACAAGTTTTGCGCAAACCGACTGCACGGTTCAGTCAGAACAGCTAAACAGCAATTTTCATTGGCTCATATAAAGTACTGATCATATAATTCAAAATGGCGGGTGATCTAAAGGTCAGAGGTCAAAAGTCAGAACACGAAAGTTGTTCGGCATGAGGAGACACATATGTGTATCAAAGTGTCATTGCCAACGGTCAAACGGTTCATGAGATATGCACGTTCAAAGTTTGCAAGTTTGCAAGTTTTGCATCAATTGAGTGCTATAGCGCCACCATTTGGCCAATCGTGATGGGCTTTGCATAGTAAAGTGACATAAGCATATGTGTGTATTAGAGGCAGAAGAATAATTTTCACAAAACAGCAATTTTTATTGGTTCATAAAAACTTCATTTTTTCACTTAGAAAAAATGTGCTACGATTATTTGTCCGTATCGGTCCAAAGTTCACGTGTAGAAGTTTTCGTGCATTTTGAGCAAAGATTCTGGGAGGAGTTACATTTGAACTGTTTTTCATATAATTCAAAATGGCGGGTGATCTAAAGGTCAGAGGTCAAAAGTCAGAACACGAAAGTTGTTCGGCATGAGGAGACACATATGTGTATCAAAGTGTCATTGCCAACGGTCAAACGGTTCATGAGATATGCACGTTCAAAGTTTGCAAGTTTGCAAGTTTTGCATCAATTGAGTGCTATAGCGCCACCATTTGGCCAATCATGATGGGCTTCGCATAGTCACCGTTTGGCATGGTCCTCTATCATGTTGACAAGTTTTGCGCAAACCGACTGCACGGTTCAGTCAGAACAGCTAAACAGCAATTTTCATTGGCTCATATAAAGTACTGATCATATAATTCAAAATGGCGGGTGATCTAAAGGTCAGAGGTCAAAAGTCAGAACACGAAAGTTGTTCGGCATGAGGAGACACATATGTGTATCAAAGTGTCATTGCCAACGGTCAAACGGTTCATGAGATATGCACGTTCAAAGTTTGCAAGTTTGCAAGTTTTGCATCAATTGAGTGCTATAGCGCCACCATTTGGCCAATCGTGATGGGCTTTGCATAGTAAAGTGACATAAGCATATGTGTGTATTAGAGGCAGAAGAATAATTTTCACAAAACAGCAATTTTTATTGGTTCATAAAAACTTCATTTTTTCACTTAGAAAAAATGTGCTACGATTATTTGTCCGTATCGGTCCAAAGTTCACGTGTAGAAGTTTTCGTGCATTTTGAGCAAAGATTCTGGGAGGAGTTACATTTGAACTGTTTTTCATATAATTCAAAATGGCGGGTGATCTAAAGGTCAGAGGTCAAAAGTCAGAACACGAAAGTTGTTCGGCATGAGGAGACACATATGTGGATCAAAGTGTCATTGCCAACGGTCAAACGGTTCATGAGATATGCACGTTCAAAGTTTGCAAGTTTGCAAGTTTTGCATCAATTGAGTGCTATAGCGCCACCATTTGGCCAATCATGATGGGCTTCGCATAGTCACCGTTTGGCATGGTCCTCTATCATGTTGACAAGTTTTGCGCAAACCGACTGCACGGTTCAGTCAGAACAGCTAAACAGCAATTTTCATTGGCTCATATAAAGTACTGATCATATAATTCAAAATGGCGGGTGATCTAAAGGTCAGAGGTAAAAAGTCAGAACACGAAAGTTGTTCAGCATGAGGAGACGCATATGGGTATCAAAGTGTCATTGCCAACGGTCAAACGGTTCATGAGATATGCACGTTCAAAGTTAGCATTTTCAATTGAGCGCTATAGCGCCACCATTTGGCCAATCGTCTTGGGCTTCGCATATTCACCGTTTGGCATGGCCCTCTACCAGATTACCACGTTTCGTGAAAACCGACTGCACCATTCAGTCAGAACAGCTATTTTTGGCGGAAGGAGAAGAAGGAGAAGAAAAATAAACACAAAAACAAATATAGCTGCAAGCAGCGATAAAGCGGGACCAAGATAGAAGAAGAACAATGCGCAATGAGAACAACACGCACAAATGAGACTGACGAGCTGAGTTGTCGGTACCGGGATTTGAACTCGCAACCTTGTGGACCGAAGGCGGGAGCTCTACTGACTGACCTACACAGAGACAATCAGTGAATACATTGTAAACTGTAAAACCATTTACTGATTTGGTAACAAGAAGGTGTGTCCTCATTTTGGGCATGTCTTTATCCATTACTACAGTGTGTTTTCACGCACAGTTAAAGTGTGTGTGTGTGTGTGTGTGTGTGCGTGCCTGCCTGCCTGCCTGCCTGCCTGCCTGCCTGCCTGCCTGCCTGCCTGCCTGCGTGCGTGCGTGCGTGCGTACAAACTTCTCTTTGTGTGTGTGTGCGCGTGCGTGCGTGCGTGCGTGCGTGCGTGCGTGCGTGCGTGCGTGCAAACTTCTCTTTGTGTGTGTGTGTGTGTGTGTGTGTGTGTTTGTGTGTGTGTGCGTGCGTGCGTGCGTGCGTGCGTGGGGGCGTGCGTGCGTGCGTGCGTGCGTGCGTGCGTGCGTGCGTGCGTGCGTGCGTGGCTGCATGCGTGTGTGTGTTAGGCAGACATTCGTTCATAACCATGGATTTGGATTGAAGATCATCTCTTTAGTTTTTGTGGTGTTTAACATAAGGTGGCAATTATCACACCAGTCTTTAAAGTTATTGATCTCACTGATATAGCCCACAGGGCGTTCAACAATATGCACAAATGAGACTCACAGGCTGAGTTGTTGGTACCTGGATTTGAACCAACAACCTTGCGGTCCAAGGGCAAGAGCTCGACTGACTGAGCTACACGGAGACAATCAGTTACTCCATTGTTAACAGGAAAATCATTCAGTGTTAGTTCAGCATAAGTACTCAGACTTTTAGAAATTAGCAGATCTACATGCTCATAACATGTCCCGGTACGGTACGGTACAGTACGGTACAGTATGGTACAGTACAGTACAGTACAGTACAGTATGGTGCAGTACAGTACAGTACGGTGCAGTACAGTACAGTACAGTACAGTACAGTACAGTACAGTACAGTACAGTACCATATGGTACAATACGGTACAGCACAGTATGGTACAGTACAGTACGGTATTACACATTGCACTTATTACACTATTACACTACTATTACACTATTACACTATTACACTAAATACACTTATTACACTATTAAAAAATTTGACTCAATACACTATTTCAATATTACACAATTACACTATTACACTTATTACACTATGAGACTTATTACACTATTTCAGTTACTAGTATCTCTATTATTGTGATGCCATGTCCTAGTGCCTGATGGGTCAAATGTAATCTACTTCAATATTTATATAGTTGAGTCATCACAAATCTTGCAGCACACAATGGATACACTGAGTTGTCTTTACCGGGATTTGAACACACAACCTTGTGGTCCAACGGCGAGAGCTCTACCAACTGAGCTATGCAGACACAGTCAGTTGACTCATTCTAAACAGTAACATCATTCAGTATAAACTTTAGTGTGTGTGTGTGTGTGTGTGTGCGTGCGCGCGCAATTTTCATTGGCTCATAAAAACTTCATTTTTTCACTTAGAAAAAATGTGCTACGATTATTTGTCCGTATATGTCCAAAGTTCACGTGTAGAAGTTTTCGTGCATTTTGAGCAAAGATTCTGGGAGACGTTACATTTTAACTGTTTTTCATATAATTCAAAATGGCGGGTGATCTAAAGGTCAGAGGTCAAAAGTCAGAACACGAAAGTTGTTCGGCATGAGGAGACACATATGTGTATCAAAGTGTCATTGCCAACGGTCAAACGGTTCATGAGATATGCACGTTCAAAGTTTGCAAGTTTGCAAGTTTTGCATCAATTGAGTGCTATAGCGCCACCATTTGGCCAATCATGATGGGCTTCGCATAGTAAAGTGACATAAGCATGTGTGTGTATTAGAGGCAGAAGAATAATTTTCACAAAACAGCAATTTTCATTGGCTCATAAAAACTTCATTTTTTCACTTAACAAAAATGTGCTACGATTATTTGTCCGTATAGGTCCAAAGTTCACGTGTAGAAGTTTTCGTGCATTTTGAGCAAAGATTCTGGGAGGAGTTACATTTGAACTGTTTTTCAAATAATTCAAAATGGCGGGTGATCTAAAGGTCAGAGGTCAAAAGTCAGAACTCAGAAGTTGTTCGGCATGAGGAGACACATATGTGTATCAAAGTGTCATTGCCAACGGTCAAACGGTTCATGAGATATGCACGTTCAAAGTTTGCAAGTTTTGCAAGTTTTGCATCAATTGAGTGCTATAGCGCCACCATTTGGCCAATCATGATGGGCTTCACATAGTCACCGTTTGGCATGGTCCTCTATCATGTTGACAAGTTTTGCGCAAACCGACTGCACGGTTCAGTCAGAACAGCTATTTTTGGCAGAAGGAGAATAAAATAAAGTACTGATCATATAATTCAAAATGGCGGGTGATCTAAAGGTCAGAGGTCAAAAGTCAGAACACGAAAGTTGTTCAGCACGAGGATACGCATATGGGTATCAAAGTGTCATTGCCAACGGTCAAACGGTTCATGAGCTATGCACGTTCAAAGTTAGCATTTTCAATTGAGCGCTATAGCGCCACCATTTGGCCAATCGTCTTGGGCGTCGCATATTCACCGTTTGGCATGGCCCTCTACCAGATTACCGCGTTTCGCGAAAACCGACTGCACCATTCAGTCAGAACAGCTATTTTTGGCGGAAGGAGAAGAAGAAGAAGAAGGAGAAGGAGAAGAAGAAAAATAAACACAAAAACAAAGAGTGACCAAAGTCACTGCGTGACTTCTTGGTCCCTAAATATAGCTGCAAGCAGCGATAAAGCGGGACCAAGATAGAAGAAGAACAATGCGCAATAAGAACAACACGCACAAATGAGACCGACGAGCTGAGTTGTCGGTACCGGGATTTGAACTCGCAACCTTGTGGACCGAAGGCGGGAGCTCTACTGACTGACCTACACAGAGACAATCAGTGACTATATTGTAAACAGTAAAACCATTTAGTGATTTGGTAACAAGAAGGTGTGTCCTCATTTTAGGCATGTCTTGTGTGTGTGTGTGTGTGTGTGTGTGTGTGCGTGCGTGCGTGCGTGCGTGCCGGCCTGCCTGCCGGCCGGCCGGCCGGCCGGCCTGCCTGCCTGCCTGCCTGCCTGCCTGCGTGCGTGCCTGCCTGCCTGCCTGCCTGCCTGCCTGCCTGCCTGCCCCTGCCTGCCTGCCTGCCTGCCTGCGTGCGTGCGTGCGTGCGTGCCTGCCTGCCTGCCTGCCTGCCTGCCTGCCTGCCTGCCTGCCTGCCCCTGCCTGCCTGCCTGCCTGCGTGCGTGCGTGCGTGCGTGCGTGCGTGCGTGCGTGCGTGCGTGCGTGCGTGCGTGCGTGCGTGGCTGCATGCGTGTGTGTGTTAGGCAGACAATCGTTCATAACCATGGATTTGGATTGAAGATCATCTCTTTAGTTTTTGTGGTGTTTAACATAAGGTGGCTATTATCACACCAGTCTTTAAAGTTATTGATCTCACTGATATAGCCCACAGGGCGTTCAACAATATGTACAAATAAGACTGACAAGCTGAGTTGTCAGTAGCTGGATTTGAACACACAACCTTGCGGTCCAAGGGCAAGAGCTCAACTGACTGAGCTACACGGAGACAATCAGATACTCCATTGTTAACAGGAAAATCATTCAGTGTTAGTTCAGCATAAGTACTCAAACTTTTAGAAATTAGCAGATCTACATGCTCATAACATGTCCCGGTACAGTACGGTACGGTACAGTACGGTACAGTATGGTACAGTATGGTACAGTGCAGTGCAGTACAGTACAGTACAGTACAGTACAGTACAGTACAGTACAGTACAGTACAGTACAGTACAGTACAGTACGGTGCAGTACGGTACGTTACAGTACAGTACAGTACAGTACAGCACAGTATAGTACAGTACAGTACCATATGGTACAGTACGGTACAGCACAGTATGGTACAGTACAGTACGTTATTACACATTGCACTTATTACACTATTACACTACTATTACACTATTACACTATTACACTATTACACTAAATACACTATTACAAAATTAGACTTATTACACTATTTCACTACTATTACACTAAATACACTTATTACACGATTTCAGTTACTAGTATCTCTATTATTGTGATGCCATGTCCTAGTGCCTGATGGGTCAAATGTAATCTACTTCAATATTTCTATAGTTGAGTCATCACAAATCTTGCAGCACACAATGCATACACTGAGTTGTCTTTACCCGGATTTGAACACACAACCTTGCGGTCCAACGGCGAGAGCTCTACCAACTGAGCTATGCAGACACAGTCAGTTGACTCATTCTAAACAGTAACATCATGCAGTATTCATATAGGTATTGGGTGCAGAAGAAGTTTCACAAAACAGCAATTTTCATTGGTTCATAAAAACTTCATTTTTTCACTTAGAAAAAAATGTGCTACGATTATTTGTCCGTATAGGTCCAAAGTAGAAGTTTTCGTGCATTTTGAGCAAAGATTCTGGGAGGAGTTACATTTGAACTGTTTTTCATATAATTCAAAATGGCGGGTGATCTAAAGGTCAGAGGTCAAAAGTCAGAACAGGAAAGTTGTTGGGCATGAGGAGACACATATGTGTATCAAAGTGTCATTGCCAACGGTCAAACGGTTCATGAGATATGCACGTTCAAAGTTTGCAAGTTTGCAAGTTTTGCATCAATTGAGTGCTATAGCGCCACCATTTGGCCAATCGTGATGGGCTTCGCATAGTAAAGTGACATAAGCATGTGTGTGTATTAGAGGCAGAAGAATAATTTTCACAAAACAGCAATTTTCATTGGCTCATAAAAACTTCATTTTTTCACTTAACAAAAATGTGCTACGATTTTTTGTCCGTATAGGTCCAAAGTTCACGTGTAGAAGTTTTCGTGCATTTTGAGCAAAGATTCTGGGAGGAGTTACATTTGAACTGTTTTTCAAATAATTCAAAATGGCGGGTGATCTAAAGGTCAGAGGTCAAAAGTCAGAACTCGGAAGTTGTTCGGCATGAGGAGACACATATGTGTATCAAAGTGTCATTGCCAACGGTCAAACGGTTCATGAGATATGCACGTTCAAAGTTTGCAAGTTTTGCAAGTTTTGCATCAATTGAGTGCTATAGCGCCACCATTTGGCCAATCATGATGGGCTTCACATAGTCACCGTTTGGCATGGTCCTCTATCATGTTGACAAGTTTTGCGCAAACCGACTGCACGGTTCAGTCAGAACAGCTAAACAGCAATTTTCATTGGCTCATATAAAGTACTGATCATATAATTCAAAATGGCGGGTGATCTAAAGGTCAGAGGTCAAAAGTCAGAACACGAAAGTTGTTCGGCATGAGGAGACACATATGTGTATCAAAGTGTCATTGCCAACGGTCAAACGGTTCATGAGATATGCACGTTCAAAGTTTGCAAGTTTGCAAGTTTTGCATCAATTGAGTGCTATAGCGCCACCATTTGGCCAATCGTGATGGGCTTTGCATAGTAAAGTGACATAAGCATATGTGTGTATTAGAGGCAGAAGAATAATTTTCACAAAACAGCAATTTTTATTGGTTCATAAAAACTTCATTTTTTCACTTAGAAAAAATGTGCTACGATTATTTGTCCGTATCGGTCCAAAGTTCACGTGTAGAAGTTTTCGTGCATTTTGAGCAAAGATTCTGGGAGGAGTTACATTTGAACTGTTTTTCATATAATTCAAAATGGCGGGTGATCTAAAGGTCAGAGGTCAAAAGTCAGAACACGAAAGTTGTTCGGCATGAGGAGACACATATGTGTATCAAAGTGTCATTGCCAACGGTCAAACGGTTCATGAGATATGCACGTTCAAAGTTTGCAAGTTTGCAAGTTTTGCATCAATTGAGTGCTATAGCGCCACCATTTGGCCAATCATGATGGGCTTCGCATAGTCACCGTTTGGCATGGTCCTCTATCATGTTGACAAGTTTTGCGCAAACCGACTGCACGGTTCAGTCAGAACAGCTAAACAGCAATTTTCATTGGCTCATATAAAGTACTGATCATATAATTCAAAATGGCGGGTGATCTAAAGGTCAGAGGTAAAAAGTCAGAACACGAAAGTTGTTCAGCATGAGGAGACGCATATGGGTATCAAAGTGTCATTGCCAACGGTCAAACGGTTCATGAGATATGCACGTTCAAAGTTAGCATTTTCAATTGAGCGCTATAGCGCCACCATTTGGCCAATCGTCTTGGGCTTCGCATATTCACCGTTTGGCATGGCCCTCTACCAGATTACCACGTTTCGTGAAAACCGACTGCACCATTCAGTCAGAACAGCTATTTTTGGCGGAAGGAGAAGAAGGAGAAGGAGAAGAAAAAATATAGCTGCAAGCAGCGATAAAGCGGGACCAAGATAGAAGAAGAACAATGCGCAATAAGAACAACATGCACAAATGAGACTGACGAGCCGAGTTGTCGGTACCGGGATTTGAACTCGCAACCTTGTGGACCGAAGGCGGGAGCTCTACTGACTGACTTACACAGAGACAATCAGTGACTATATTGTAGTAAAACCATTCAGTGATTTGGTAACAAGAAGGTGTGTCCTCATTTTAGGCATGTCTTGTGTGTGTGTGTGTGTGTGTGTGTGTGTGTGTGAGAGTGCGTGCGTGCGTGCGTGCGTGCGTGCCTGCCTGCCTGCCTGCCTGCCTGCCTGCCTGCCTGCCCCTGCCTGCCTGCCTGCCTGCCTGCCTGCGTGCGTGCGTGCGTGCGTGCGTGCGTGCGTGCGTGCGTGCGTGCGTGCGTGCGTGCGTGCGTGCGTGCGTGGCTGCATGCGTGTGTGTGTGTTAGGCAGACAATCGTTCATAACCATGGATTTGGATTGAAGATCATCTCTTTAGTTTTTGTGGTGTTTAACATAAGGTGGCTATTATCACACCAGTCTTTAAAGTTATTGATCTCACTGATATAGCCCACAGGGCGTTCAACAATATGTACAAATAAGACTGACAAGCTGAGTTGTCAGTAGCTGGATTTGAACACACAACCTTGCGGTCCAAGGGCAAGAGCTCGACTGACTGAGCTACACGGAGACAATCAGATACTCCATTGTTAACAGGAAAATCATTCAGTGTTAGTTCAGCATAAGTACTCAGACTTTTAGAAATTAGCAGATCTACATGCTCATAACATGTCCCGGTACGGTACGGTACAGTACGGTACAGTATGGTACAGTATGGTACAGTACAGTACAGTACAGTACAGTACAGTACAGTACAGTACAGCACAGTATGGTACAGTACAGTACCATATGGTACAATACGGTACAGCACAGTATGGTACAGTACAGTACGGTATTACACATTGCACTTATTACACTATTACACTACTATTACACTATTACACTATTACACTAAATACACTTATTACACTATTAAAAAATTTGACTCAATACACTATTTCAATATTACACAATTACACTTATTACACTATGAGACTTATTACACTATTTCAGTTACTAGTATCTCTATTATTGTGATGCCATGTCCTAGTGCCTGATGGGTCAAATGTAATCTACTTCAATATTTATATAGTTGAGTCATCACAAATCTTGCAGCACACAATGGATACACTGAGTTGTCTTTACCGGGATTTGAACACACAACCTTGTGGTCCAACGGCGAGAGCTCTACCAACTGAGCTATGCAGACACAGTCAGTTGACTCATTCTAAACAGTAACATCATTCAGTATAAACTTTAGTGTGTGTGTGTGTGTGTGTGTGCGTGCGCGCGCAATTTTCATTGGCTCATAAAAACTTCATTTTTTCACTTAGAAAAAATGTGCTACGATTATTTGTCCGTATATGTCCAAAGTTCACGTGTAGAAGTTTTCGTGCATTTTGAGCAAAGATTCTGGGAGACGTTACATTTTAACTGTTTTTCATATAATTCAAAATGGCGGGTGATCTAAAGGTCAGAGGTCAAAAGTCAGAACACGAAAGTTGTTCGGCATGAGGAGACACATATGTGTATCAAAGTGTCATTGCCAACGGTCAAACGGTTCATGAGATATGCACGTTCAAAGTTTGCAAGTTTGCAAGTTTTGCATCAATTGAGTGTTATAGCGCCACCATTTGGCCAATCATGATGGGATTCGCATAGTAAAGTGACATAAGCATGTGTGTGTATTAGAGGCAGAAGAATAATTTTCACAAAACAGCAATTTTCATTGGCTCA
This sequence comes from Electrona antarctica, assembly GCF_951216825.1. Lineage (NCBI taxonomy): Eukaryota > Metazoa > Chordata > Actinopteri > Myctophiformes > Myctophidae > Electrona > Electrona antarctica. The sequence goes on from NC_136800.1 coordinate 37,310,220, forward strand.
TAAAAACTTCATTTTTTCACTTAACAAAAATGTGCTACGATTATTTGTCCGTATAGGTCCAAAGTTCACGTGTAGAAGTTTTCGTGCATTTTGAGCAAAGATTCTGGGAGGAGTTACATTTGAACTGTTTTTCAAATAATTCAAAATGGCGGGTGATCTAAAGGTCAGAGGTCAAAAGTCAGAACTCGGAAGTTGTTCGGCATGAGGAGACACATATGTGTATCAAAGTGTCATTGCCAACGGTCAAACGGTTCATGAGATATGCACGTTCAAAGTTTGCAAGTTTTGCAAGTTTTGCATCAATTGAGTGCTATAGCGCCACCATTTGGCCAATCATGATGGGCTTCACATAGTCACCGTTTGGCATGGTCCTCTATCATGTTGACAAGTTTTGCGCAAACCGACTGCACGGTTCAGTCAGAACAGCTATTTTTGGCGGAAGGAGAATAAAATAAAGTACTGATCATATAATTCAAAATGGCGGGTGATCTAAAGGTCAGAGGTCAAAAGTCAGAACACGAAAGTTGTTCAGCACGAGGAGACGCATATGGGTATCAAAGTGTCATTGCCAACGGTCAAACGGTTCATGAGCTATGCACGTTCAAAGTTAGCATTTTAAATTGAGCACTATAGCGCCACCATTTGGCCAATGGTCTTGGGCGTCGCATATTCACCGTTTGGCATGGCCCTCTACCAGATTACCGCGTTTCGCGAAAACCGACTGCACCATTCAGTCAGAACAGCTATTTTTGGCGGAAGAAGAAGAAGAAGAAGAAGAAGAAGAAAAATAAACACAATAACAAAGAGTGACCAAAGTCACTGCGTGACTTCTTGGTCCCTAATAAACACAAAAACAAATATAGCTGCAAGCAGCGATAAAGCGGGACCAAGATAGAAGAAGAACAATGCGCAATGAGAACAACACGCACAAATGAGACTGACGAGCTGAGTTGTCGGTACCGGGATTTGAACTCGCAACCTTGTGGACCGAAGGCGGGAGCTCTACTGACTGACCTACACAGAGACAATCAGTGAATACATTGTAAACTGTAAAACCATTTACTGATTTGGTAACAAGAAGGTGTGTCCTCATTTTGGGCATGTCTTTATCCATTACTACAGTGTGTTTTCACGCACAGTTAAAGTGTGTGTGTGTGTGTGTGTGCGTGCCTGCCTGCCTGCCTGCCTGCCTGCCTGCCTGCCTGCCTGCCTGCCTGCCTGCCTGCGTGCGTGCGTGCGTGCGTGCGTACAAACTTCTCTTTGTGTGTGTGTGCGCGTGCGTGCGTGCGTGCGTGCGTGCGTGCGTGCGTGCGTGCGTGCGTGCAAACTTCTCTTTGTGTGTGTGTGTGTGTGTGTGTGTGTTTGTGTGTGTGTGCGTGCGTGCGTGCGTGGGGGCGTGCGTGCGTGCGTGCGTGCGTGCGTGCGTGCGTGCGTGCGTGCGTGCGTGGCTGCATGCGTGTGTGTGTTAGGCCATGTCCTAGTGCCTGATGGGTCAAATGTAATCTACTTCAATATTTATATAGTTGAGTCATCACAAATCTTGCAGCACACAATGGATACACTGAGTTGTCTTTACCGGGATTTGAACACACAACCTTGTGGTCCAACGGCGAGAGCTCTACCAACTGAGCTATGCAGACACAGTCAGTTGACTCATTCTAAACAGTAACATCATTCAGTATAAACTTTAGTGTGTGTGTGTGTGTGTGTGTGTGTGTGCGTGCGCGCGCAATTTTCATTGGCTCATAAAAACTTCATTTTTTCACTTAGAAAAAATGTGCTACGATTATTTGTCCGTATATGTCCAAAGTTCACGTGTAGAAGTTTTCGTGCATTTTGAGCAAAGATTCTGGGAGACGTTACATTTTAACTGTTTTTCATATAATTCAAAATGGCGGGTGATCTAAAGGTCAGAGGTCAAAAGTCAGAACACGAAAGTTGTTCGGCATGAGGAGACACATATGTGTATCAAAGTGTCATTGCCAACGGTCAAACGGTTCATGAGATATGCACGTTCAAAGTTTGCAAGTTTGCAAGTTTTGCATCAATTGAGTGCTATAGCGCCACCATTTGGCCAATCATGATGGGCTTCGCATAGTAAAGTGACATAAGCATGTGTGTGTATTAGAGGCAGAAGAATAATTTTCACAAAACAGCAATTTTCATTGGCTCATAAAAACTTCATTTTTTCACTTAACAAAAATGTGCTACGATTTTTTGTCCGTATAGGTCCAAAGTTCACGTGTAGAAGTTTTCGTGCATTTTGAGCAAAGATTCTGGGAGGAGTTACATTTGAACTGTTTTTCAAATAATTCAAAATGGCGGGTGATCTAAAGGTCAGAGGTCAAAAGTCAGAACTCGGAAGTTGTTCGGCATGAGGAGACACATATGTGTATCAAAGTGTCATTGCCAACGGTCAAACGGTTCATGAGATATGCACGTTCAAAGTTTGCAAGTTTTGCAAGTTTTGCATCAATTGAGTGCTATAGCGCCACCATTTGGCCAATCATGATGGGCTTCACATAGTCACCGTTTGGCATGGTCCTCTATCATGTTGACAAGTTTTGCGCAAACCGACTGCACGGTTCAGTCAGAACAGCTATTTTTGGCAGAAGGAGAATAAAATAAAGTACTGATCATATAATTCAAAATGGCGGGTGATCTAAAGGTCAGAGGTCAAAAGTCAGAACACGAAAGTTGTTCAGCATGAGGAGACGCATATGGTTATCAAAGTGTCATTGCCAACGGTCAAACGGTTCATGAGCTATGCACGTTCAAAGTTAGCATTTTAAATTGAGCGCTATAGCGCCACCATTTGGCCAATCGTCTTGGGCTTCGCATATTCACCGTTTGGCATGGCCCTCTACCAGATTACAGCGTTTCGCGAAAACCGACTGCACCATTCAGTCAGAACAGCTATTTTTGGCGGAAGGAGAAGAAGGAGAAGGAGAAGAAGAAGAAAAAATATAGCTGCAAGCAGCGATAAAGCGGGACCAAGATAGAAGAAGAACAATGCGCAATAAGAACAACACGCACAAATGAGACCGACGAGCTGAGTTGTCGGTACCGGGATTTGAACTCGCAACCTTGTGGACCGAAGGCGGGAGCTCTACTGACTGACCTACACAGAGACAATCAGTGATTATATTGTAAACAGTAAAACCATTTAGTGATTTGGTAACAAGAAGGTGTGTCCTCATTTTAGGCATGTCTTGTGTGTGTGTGTGTGTGTGTGTGTGCGTGCGTGCGTGCGTGCGTGCGTGCGTGCGTGCGTGCGTGCGTGCGTGCGTGCCGGCCTGCCGGCCTGCCTGCCTGCTTGCCTGCCTGCCTGCCTGCCTGCCTGCCCCTGCCTGCCTGCGTGCGTGCGTGCGTGCGTGCGTGCGTGCGTGCGTGCGTGCGTGCGTGCGTGCGTGCGTGCGTGCGTGCGTGCGTGCGTGCGTGCGTGCGTGGCTGCATGCGTGGCTGCATGCGTGTGTGTGTTAGGCAGACAATCGTTCATAACCATGGATTTGGATTGAAGATCATCTCTTTAGTTTTTGTGGTGTTTAACATAAGGTGGCTATTATCACACCAGTCTTTAAAGTTATTGATCTCACTGATATAGCCCACAGGGCGTTCAACAATATGTACAAATAAGACTGACAAGCTGAGTTGGCAGTAGCTGGATTTGAACACACAACCTTGCGGTCCAAGGGCAAGAGCTCAACTGACTGAGCTACACGGAGACAATCAGATATTCCATTGTTAACAGGAAAATCATTCAGTGTTTGTTCAGCATAAGTACTCAAACTTTAGTGTGTGTGTGTGTGTGTGTGTGTGCGTGCGCACGCAATTTTCATTGGCTCATATAAACTTCATTTTTTCACTTAGAAAAAATGTGCTACGATTATTTGTCCGTATATGTCCAAAGTTCACGTGTAGAAGTTTTCGTGCATTTTGAGCAAAGATTCTGGGAGACGTTACATTTTAACTGTTTTTCATATAATTCAAAATGGCGGGTGATCTAAAGGTCAGAGGTCAAAAGTCAGAACACGAAAGTTGTTCGGCATGAGGAGACACATATGTGTATCAAAGTGTCATTGCCAACGGTCAAACGGTTCATGAGATATGCACGTTCAAAGTTTGCAAGTTTGCAAGTTTTGCATCAATTGAGTGCTATAGCGCCACCATTTGGCCAATCGTGATGGGCTTCGCATAGTTAAGTGACATAAGCATATGTGTGTATTAGAGGCAGAAGAAAAAAATTCACAAAACAGCAATTTTCATTGCTTCATAAAAACTTAATCTTTTCACTTAGAAAAAATGTGTTACGATTATTTGTCCGTATAGGTCCAAAGTTCACGTGTAGAAGTTTTCGTGCATTTTGAGCAAAGATTCTGGGAGGAGTTACATTTGAACTGTTTTTCATATAATTCAAAATGGCGGGTGATCTAAAGGTCAGAGGTCAAAAGTCAGAACACAAGAGTTGTTCGGCATGAGGTGACACATATGTGTATCAAAGTGTCATAGCTAACGGTCAAACGGTTCATGAGATATGCACGTTCAAAGTTTGCAAGTTTTGCACGTTTTGCATCAATTGAGTGCTATAGCGCCACCATTTGGCCAATCGTCATGGGCTTCGCATAGTCACCGTTTGGCATGGTCCTCTATCATGTTGACAAGTTTTGCGCAAACCGACTGCACGGTTCAGTCAGAACAGCTATTTTTGGCAGAAGGAGAATAAAATAAAGTACTGATCATATAATTCAAAATGGCGGGTGATCTAAAGGTCAGAGGTCAAAAGTCAGAACACGAAAGTTGTTCAGCATGAGGAGACGCATATGGGTATCAAAGTGTCATTGCCAACGGTCAAACGGTTCATGAGCTATGCACGTTCAAAGTTAGCATTTTCAATTGAGCGCTATAGCGCCACCATTTGGCCAATCGTCTTGGGCGTCGCATATTCACCGTTTGGCATGGCCCTCTACCAGATTACCGCGTTTCGCGAAAACTGACTGCACCATTCAGTCAGAACAGCTATTTTTGGCGGAAGAAGGAGAAGAAGGAGAAAAATAAACACAAAAACAAAGAGTGACCAAAGTCACTGCGTGACTTCTTGGTCCCTAATAAACACAAAAACAAGTAGTGACCAAAGTCACTGCGTGACTTCTTGGTCCCTAATAAGTGACCAAAGTCACTGCGTGACTTCTTGGTCCCTAATTAGGAAGGCATAAACAGGTAGTCATGTACAGGGAAAGCCCTTGCTCTCAAGCACCCTACACTGTAAAAAGCTGAGTGTCAATTTCGATTGACACATGTATTGATTGAGGAAAATGTGTTCAGCGCAGTATGAAATGCTAACTAACTAACTAACTAACTAATTAATTAAGAAGGCATAAACAGGAAGTAATGTACAGGGATTAGCAATAAGGTACCAACAAACTAAGATTTAGCGTATTGTCTGGCCCATGTCGAACCACACAGGATTTGGATTGTACAGTATGAGCTATTAGCTCTCAGGTATAAATATAGATTTTCTCAAAGTGTACATGAACAATCTATCCCCAGTGGTATGGGTAAAATATGTACCACTCCACAGGGCAATAACCAATCTATCAACGGTAAAACTGTAGTATTTATCACACGTGAGTATACTGTATTGGAAACCAATGGTTCCCGAGCCATGTGGCTGATATAATCGAACTCTGAGTGTGTATAAATTTGTACACAAACTCTGACCACGCTCAGAGTTTCAAAGGGATAAATTAACATTGAGAAATACAATCCAATGACAGCCAGTGTTCTTGTGATTGGTTGTCAGCTGTATTTCAAGGCCTTCATCAGCACACTTCACAAAAGTTTCAAAGAACTTAGGAGTGTTATTTGACCAGCAAATGCATTTCGAGCCACATATTAAAAAGGTGGTTCAAACCTGTTTCTTTCAGCTAAGAAACATTGCCAAAATCAAGTCGCTTTTAACCCCTCGAGATCTGGAACAACTCATTCATGCTTTTATTTCTTCCCGGCTGGACTATTGTAACTCATTATTCACGACCCTCAGTCGCTCCTCAATACACCGCCTCCAGCTGGAGCAGAATGCAGCTGCCAGACTTTTAACGAACACTTTTAGAAGGTCTCATAAAACCCCTGTGCTTGCTGCTTTACATTGGCTTCCAATTGACTGCAGAATTGTTTTTAAAATTGTATTAATCCCTTTTAAAGCTCTCAATGGGCTGTCTCCTGTGTACATAACTGAACTATTATCCCCCAAAGCAAATGTGAGAACACTTAGGTCTTCAGGTAAAGACCTTCTTAAAGTTCCTAAAACAAGATTAAGAACTAAAGGCGATAGAGCTTGTGCGGTTGTAGCCCCTACCCTATGGAATGAATTACCCCTTTTCCTAAGGAGGGCAGAATCTGTCGATACGTTCAACAAGCTGCTAAAAACCCATTTGTTTCGTAAGCACTTTGGTTTGTAATACTGTCTATCTATGTACTGTACTGCACGTTTATATATTTTATCACTACTCTAATGTACTGCATTGTGTTATCGTTTTATTGTTGATCTATGTGATGCTCTTGTTTTATTTCATTTTATTTATTGTACAGCACCTTGTGACATTTGTTTTGAAAGGCGCTTTATAAATAAAATGTACCTTACCTTACCTTACACTGCAGCGATCACTTGTTCCTGTATGTTTACACTGTACTGTACAACATCCAGACTCTTCCTCACCGAAGAGTCTGCCCAGCTCCTTAAGTCTCAGTCATGTCCAGTCGTGACTATACTGCAACTCTCTCCTCGCTGGTCTGCTGACAAGCTCGCTCCTCAAACCCCTTCAACTGACCCAGAGTGCCACAGCAATGACATCATACCTGGTTTTCAACCTCCGCATACCTGGTTTTCAACATTGCTTGTCAATGTTCACACCTCTCCGCTTTTGCACTCCCTTCACTGCCTTCTGGTTGCGGCCCGCACCCAATTAAAAGCAGCTGGTGATGACATACAAGGCAATCAAACCGCACGGCACCACCTTAGCTTCAGGACATGATCCCATTAACTTAGATCAGCTAACAGATCAGCTAACTGCTCATCCCTTCACCTACAACACCCTTGCCAACCGTCATACCCTTCTCACTCCTGGCTCCAAAGCTGGGGAATGACCTCAGCCCTCAGTCAGGACTGCAGGCTCACTCCCCATTTTCCGCCACAGTCTGAAATCTTACTTCTTTAGACTCCACCTCGGCCCCTAGCACACCTATTTCTTGTATCCCTTCTTCAATTCAATTCAATTTTATTATAGTGCCAAATCACAACCGGTTGTCTCAAGACACTTTACACAATAGCAGAGACAGCGTTTTTGTGACGGTGAACGTCTTGTCACCTTTGATAGATGCTAAGTATACTATGCACTTACTTACTTAGAGAAGATTCACACTGAGTCCATTTGATTCAAACAGTTCCCGAATACGATTGTCTGCTCCCCGCTGGCCATGATTCACATTGGCCTTGATTCTTCCGCACCCGAGTACGTTTCATTCAACTGTATTACATTTTTTCTGCTCTAGCACTTACGCCATTCTGGATATCAAGCATTTACTAAATTACTAAATTGTTGGTACCACCCTCAAATTAGAGGCCTGGTCTATTAGTTTAGACTGAGGATTAGAAGATGTCTTCATTGTCAAAGTACACAAGGCAATTGAAAATCATTCCTTGCAGACTGTCACTGTCCCGAGACACAGCTGCAGGGGCGGAACTACCGGGGGGGATAGGGGTGTGGTCTCCCCCCGGCCCGGACCTCCTGGGGGCCCGGGCTGTCAGATGATCGATGGACGATTTTTTACACAGTCACTCACGAGTCACGACAGATAAAACCAGCGGGCCACCGCGAATCCCGCATCCTCACGCAATTAACCAGATACAGAGCTTATAGCCTATAGCCTACACTTACACTTTAGCCTACACTTTAGCAAAATATCATGTCTGATGAGAATCTACTGCGCTGGACTGTACAAGCACGTGGAGTCTCTGTCACCACGCTCCAAAAGTGGCAGCACCTGTCACTCATTAGTAGGCTAATCACTCTGTGAGGAGTGCATATGTGTGGAGTTCCTTTTCTCCACAACTGACTTTTTTGTTGGGAGTCAGGTTCGGCGAGGCCCGGTCGTGCGGTCTTCCCCCTGGCCCGGCCCAAAGTAGTTCCGCCAGTGCACAGCTGACCCAACTACCACACATTAAGTGCTTACTATTTAGAGCAGGTGTGGATGACGTTTCCATTCATACATGGAACTTGCGTTAAAATACGAAGTAATGCCTGAACAACTCTATTATGTTATGTTAAAAACGGATCGCTTGTTGCCTGGCTGTCAGCCTGTCACTCAAGACGGCCGTGGGCCTGCGGCTCCTTGTTCTTTTGCGGTCTGGTTGGAAAGCATGGCGTGGATGAGACCTGAGCCAGCAGTGAAGCCAATCCAACTGCAGAGCTCAGTCATTCTAGGCTCGGTTCCGTGTTTACAATAAGAACAAGCAGCCCTCCTCCTCATATCACCTGAGGCCGACTGCAGTCTCACATCGGCTCCCCGGGTCTATGATGCCGTATATGATTCCAAAAATCACCGGCGTCAGAAAACAGGTGCAATGAATACCGTACCGTACATCTGTCTCTAAATCCCCATCCAATTTCAAATCTGCTTACTGTGATTTGTGTAGGCGAAAAGAGAGAGCGACAGAGAGAGAGAGTGCATGCGTGCGGCCGTGCGTGCATGCATATGTGGGGGGTGGGGGTAGCGAGAGAGAGAGAGAGAGAGAGTGCATGCGTGCGTGCATGCATATGTAGGGGGTGGGGGTAGCGAGAGAGAGAGAGAGAGAGAGAGAGAGACTAGGGGATAATACAATACTGACACAGTAATCAGATAACAGCATATAGGTGTTCCTGGCACAGACTCAAAGTTAATATCACTTAGTTCTCTCCACTGTCTGTCTGTCTGTCTGTCTGTCTGTCTGTCTGTCTGTCTGTCTGTCTGTCTGTCTGTCTGTCTGTCTGTCTGTCTGTCTGTCTCTCTCCTCTCTCTCTCTCTCTCTCTCTCTCTATGCTCGCTCTGCACAGACGTGCACAGCAAGATCCCTGCTTTGGTTCCGTGTCGAGACCAGTGGTTCTAACATCTCCACCTTTCTTGTTAAACACCAAGGCAATTAAGAGCAGATTTAACACACCCACAACAACACATTAAGGAGAGAAAACAGCCAGCCAGAGAGAGAGAGAGAGAGACAGAGAGCGAGAGGGCTGAAGGAGGCAGGAGAAAGGAAATGCATAAAAGAAGAAAAAATCACACCTGTGTGAAGTGAGCAGTGCTCACTTCACACAGCGTCAGGGGAGCGTCAGGGGAGCTGCCCGGTTCCGGCGAGCCGCCCCGCGTCCGAAACCGAAATGACAGTTACCGTGTTGCAGCTTTCCGTGCACGGACATGGGGACAGACACAGGGACATACATACATACATACATACACACATTGCTATGTAATGGAGCGGTTAGGCACCGCTCAAAAAGAGAGAGCAAACAACATGTGGAACTGAGGAGCATTAACTGCAAATAGGGACATGAAGCATAATTTATGCTTTGTCACATGGTCAATTCTGCTCTACGAAAAGAACAAGAGTTTTGTGGAGTAATGCAGGTTGTTCCATGAAGTAAAAATTATAGTCAAACGCCCCTAACGGCGAAGCTCAAATGGATTGATTTTCCTACACTACATTGTACGCTGGCAAGACTGTGTGCCTTGTTTACCTCTTCCTCCCTCCTCGCTCCCTTGTTTCCTACACTCCCTTCATTAGTGAATGCATTCTGTCAGCGGGTTTTGCTGACATCATCCAACGGGGCCCTGGCTAACGTCCTCGCGGTCAAGGTAAACAACCAAGCAACGCTGTGTCATTAATCAGCAGCCCTCCGTGACGCGAGGTTGTACCCACTTGACCCCAACTTCACAGCAGCCCACTCCATCACTCATCATTAGCCACCATTTTGCGATCAAATTGGAGCTTTCCAGTCATCACACAACAGACAGACAATGAGTAATGAGCAATACAGTAGGCTATTCGGACATAGTGCTAGTATTGGAAGGAAACAATTATGAAGATGTCATGTCATAGAATGTCATAGAATTAGATAAGATTGGATTCACTTTATTGATCCCAGAGGGGAAATTATATAGAACAATGGCAACAAATGAATCTTGAACAGATGGCGAGCTACAGTATAGCTTTTACTGACCAGTAATGTTCCTTCACTGTGAGCAATTCAGTTATGAAAACATAACTGCACAGCACGGGTATGTGGATATTTTATCATAACGGACTTGCTAAAAGTCTCTTTTTTTATTCATTAATTCAAAGTATAGCTAGTTTGGTGTCACTAATTACGAAGCAAACTACTGCCATGAATTTGAAGTAAATTGCTTCGCCTTCGATATCTTTTTTAAATGTGTGAACAGATTCTACAGGTATTTTCTCTTTTCTGTAAACCGTCACCCAGAAGTCAAAATGACACTTGGCACTTAAAGTGAAGAAAATAAATCTCGTCGCTGCTGAAAACAATAAAGTTGTCGTCCTCCCTTTTATGTTACATCCTTTACCCTGGCCTAGACAAAGGGTCGACTCGTAACAGCATCGTTGTAGTAGAGTATGTGACACTTATCGGCCACTCAGAATGCATTATGTGCGCTTGGTGGTCTGCGCTTGGTGGACCTTTATCTGGTAAAATACCAGATAAAGGTCAGTGCTTTGATCTCACTGCGCTGGAAAAAGCCTGTAAGTCACAGACACAGACAAACAAACAAATAAGAAATAAATGCCATTCCAACTGAAGGACTGGAGAGCCAGACTGTGTTGATTTTGACTGCAAATTTAGATTTTAGCTTAGTCGTAGTCTTTTGAATACAACTTAATTAGTTTAGTCACCTGATTTTTTTTAGTTTTGGTCTAGTTTAAACTAGACTAAATATAAGATTTTAGTCGACTAAACCTGCAATTGATTTAGTCGACTAAAATGTATTTTGGTGGCCCTTTGTGTCGTCATAATGGCTGATTTTAGATAATTTTACACTTTGTTACATGCTGAAAATGCCGATCTACTATGTAGATCTGCTATTTTCAGCATGTAACCAAACATAAAATTACTTGTCTTTTTTTATTCGCTGAAGAAATTGTCAGTAGGCTATATTTAGTCTTAGTTTTAGTGATCGTAGCTTAGTCTTTATGTAGTTTTTATTTAGTTTTCGTCAGTGAAAAAGTAGCTTTAGTCGGCGAAATCAACCCTATAGCCAACTGACCTGTAGTGAGCGTAGCCGTGACGGGCTCAGAGGTGACGTCTCCCTGTATGGTGATGAGGCCGACGGTGTAGTCGGTGGACGGCAGCAGGCCCTGGACCAGCGAGCGCGTCTTGTAGCCGTCCAGCGTGACCTTGGAGGTGTCCGTGCCGTCCGCCGAGCTGTAGCTGAGGATGAAGAGGTCGGCCGGCGGCGCCGGGGCGCTCCACGCCACCGCCACCGAGTCCGACGTCACGTCCGACAGGTAGAGCTGGGTCACGGGCCTGAACCCTGATGAAGGGAGGGAGGGCCAAGGGTCAAAGGTGACCGTCAAGGAAGGCGAGTGGAGGAAGCATAAGCTGTCATGGAGGTGAGAGATGGGAGTGACTAGTTGGGGGATGGATCCGAGAACGAAAGATAATATAGACATTAGGTTGAAATCCAGAGACAGAGAGTGAGTGGAGCTACCTCACATGAGATGGAACGCAGTTGTGGGGATGATGATGATGATGATGATGATGATGATGATGATGATGAGGATGAGGATGATGATGTTGATGATGATGATGATGATGATGACGACGACAAAGGTGTGGTGTGTGAGGCGAAGAATGGCGTCAGAAGATAATATAGACATTAGGTTGAAATCCAGAGACAGAGAGTGAGTGAGAGTGTGATGGAGCTGCCTCACATCAGATGGAAAGCAGTGATGATGATGATGATGTTGATGATGATGATGATGATGAGGACGACAAAGAGGCTTAAGACGGTGACGGCCTTGATGAAGACGAAGACATTGATGATAGTTAGGATAAGAAGTGTTTACAGTACACGATAGCACTGCAGTTAGCAGCGCCACTTCGTCACGATGTTTATCGTGACCAAAACAGGCAAGCTGTGAGCTGACAGCAAATGGAGATGGAGATGATAAGCAGCGCATTGCGGGAGGCGGGCCCGGGTGAGCCGGTGAGCCACCATCACGCTATCACTATATCACAGACACATTCTTGCAGATCACACCACAGATGTGCAAACGCTTGCCAGCAGATACAGATGGTGGCTGAAGTTAATGAATGCACCGCGACCGAGGAGAGGCTTGGAGCGCGGCTCCGGAAGTGTGGAAATGGCACATCACAACTGGGGTGATTGATCCAATGTGCTGCTGGCGTGAGTTTTGCGTCCGCACACCTGTGATGTTGGCGAGAACGCCTTACTTTGCTCATGTGTGTGACAAAGTACAAATGAATGCCATGAATTAATGGATTAATTAAAGGAGGATGAATAGTTTAGAGTTGATCAATGGACAATTAAAACTGTTTTGTTTTTAAATATATTTGTTTTAATTCATTATAACCTGTCTAGTAGTAGTCTTACAAACCGAAGATTATACTAATGTCCAACTACCTTTTTGCAATTGCCTTACAATTCTGGGAGTCATCCCATTCTATATAATATACACCCTATGACTGTGCAACTCCAAACAGGCCATTACTTTGAAAAAACATTTCCAAATGTTATTTGACAAAGATCTGGCACAAAAAGGTGATGCAACACATTACGGCAGTGACAGATGACAGCTCGATGACATATTGACAGAATGACAGATGAGCCTGTATGAATTATCGACACTACTGTATAAAGTGCTTCGACGTGGTGCAGTAGGACAATAGAATGGCGGCCACGGGCAGAAGGACGGACAGCAGGCAAACGGTTCCCGCGGCGGTATGGGATTTCCATCAGTCATCGTTTGAGGTTCAGAGTTGGTGAAAGGAGGCTGATCTCACATCCCCTCCGGATGAGGACTTCACCCGAGTGCCATTCTGACAGGTGCTGCCAGCGCTACGCAGTGGTGTAAAGTAATTAAACACATTTACTCAAGTACTGTACTTAAGTACAATTTTGAGATATTTGTACTTTACTGGAGTATTAACACATTTCCAATACTTTTACTTCTACTCCACTACATCTCAGGCGAACATTGTACTTTTAATTCACTACAATTATTTGAAAACTTTAGTTACTAGTTACTTTGGAGATTTTAATTTTGACTAGAAAACATACACTTCAACCCTTTATACACTTAACATTTCGGCCATTTGAAAATAGCAGAACTACAAGCGACGCATTGTGAGCTTGTAGATCGGCTATTTCCAAAAGATTTTGTAACACATTTTGAACTTGTGAAATGGGACATTCTGCAATATGAGTACTTTTACCTTTAGTACTTTCAGTACAATTTGACGCCGATACTTTTGTACTTTTACTTGAGTACATTTTGAATACGGGTACATCTACATTGCAGTATTGATGCTTTTACTTAAGTAAAACAATTGAGTACTTTTCCCACCACTGAGGACGTTCACCTGAGTGCCATTCTGACAGACTGGCAACTGCAAGTTGACAGGTGATTAATTGTTCCCCCTATAACTCTCAGTCTGTCATTGTGCCACTAAGCTCTTGTCTGCATGGTCCTCTATCTCCATCCCTATCTCCCTTCCTCTGCTTCCTGGGATACAAGGTGTCTGCATGGTCCTCTATCTCCATCCCTATCTCCCTTCCTCTGCTTCCTGGGATACGACAAGGTGAGTGGTGCTAATAAAGGAGGATAACAACAAACAATGGGACAACGCCCGACGATAACATTGACGGCCACGAGAGCGACGAGCGACACGATAGTAAATGGCAACACGAGCACAGGCACGCTGGAATGAAGGGAGATGGCAGGAGATGCACAGAGTGACAGATGTGATGGCAGGCGAGCGTGCGTCTGTCACACGGCCGCCACTCTTGGCACTTGTGAAAATCGCAAAGAAATTCCCTCATGAGCAAAAAAATGGAGAATGGCTGTGCCATTGAATAGGTTGACAGAGAGATATGTCCTCCAGATCGACAAGTAGAGAGAGAGAGAGAGAGAGAGAGAGAGAGAGAGAGAGAGAGAGAGTGAGAGAGAGATTCGAAGAAAGAGAAGAACATATTGGTTGTTACCCTACTTGCCATAGATGATGGATGCAAAATGAAGGTGCAATTAGAGAACGCTTGTGGAAAGCTCATTAGGCACCATGAATAATGTATGCAAATGGCTTCATCAAAGCCTTTCCACGCCATTTTCCTTCGGTTTTATTTACCTTTTCCCGCCGGCACACACTAGTTCTTCATTATGCTGTAGGCTACACAACATTACACGCCACCGTCACTGAACTCCTTTTAGAAGTTTTTTCAACCCGAGTTATCAACAAACAGCTGTGCCTGGATGCTGTTTCATTCTCATCTGATGATGGCATTATGGGTAATTTTGAGGCCATACAGGTACAGCATGGTGTGTCCTTGATTCACCCTAGTTAGCATGGCGAAGAACAAGGCGAGACGCAATTATTTGTATCACACTTGAAAATAAATGCTTCATGGTAACACTATTGTACTGTATAGCATATGCACCCAACTGCGAAGCCCGTTTTTTCACTTACCCCAAATTTAAGCTGTTTATTAGGTAAACACCAGAGATTCTATCATCGCCATGGTTACAGCCATCGCCACGGTTTCAGCCCCCCAAAACAACGAGATAAATGAATCAAACTGCGCAGGGGCACAGCTGTTAGACCGCTGCAAACGTATACAGGATTTCATTTACAGCCCGTAAATGAAAGCCATTACCTGTGAAGGCATCTATGGTAGCTGTGGTGCTCTGTTGCCTCCCTCTGCGTGCTGCTACGGTGATGGTGTACTCTGTCCCAGGGTCCAGGTCTGTCAGTGTGGTGGTGGTCACGTCTTTGGGTACTGTCATCTGGAACAGGGCAACGTTTGCTTAGCTCATTACTACAGCGCCAATGATGGCAGTTTGTCCAAAGCCGGTACAATTGCCGGTGGTGGACAATTTACCTGACGAGCTTCATATCCCCAAGCACACATTGCCATCATGACTCTAAATATGAGGTGGGCCCAGTGTAAAATACCCTCAAACACGGTCAGTGTCAGTGAAATGATCTAAAATTATATTGAGCTAATATGGAATTGTATTATATCCTTTGTTTGATCCTTTGCTCCCCCCCCTCCACTCTGCATTTTCAACCACGGCCACAGGTGACACCGGAGGAGGATGTGTATGTATGTGACTCTTTACCTCTGTGGTGACACCGGAGGAGGATGTGTATGTATGTGACTCTTTACCTCTGTGGTGACACCGGAGGAGGATGTGTATGTGACTCTTTACCTCTGTGGTGACACCGGAGGAGGATGTGTATGTATGTGACTCTTTACCTCTGTGGTGACACCGGAGGAGGATGTGTATGTGACTCTTTACCTCTGTGGTGACACCGGAGGAGGATGTGTATGTATGTGACTCTTTACCTCTGTGGTGACACCGGAGGAGGATGTGTATGTATGTGACTCTTTACCTCTGTGGTGACACCGGAGGAGGATGTGTATGTGACTCTTTACCTCTGTGGTGACACCGGAGGAGGATGTGTATGTGACTCTTTACCTCTGTGGTGACACCGGAGGAGGATGTGTATGTGACTCTTTACCTCTGTGGTGACACCGGAGGAGGATGTGTATGTGACTATTTACCTCTGTGGTGACACCGGAGGAGGATGTGTATGTGACTCTTTACCTCTGTGGTGACACCGGAGGAGGATGTGTATGTGACTATTTACCTCTGTGGTGGCACCGGAGGAGGATGTGTATGTGACTCTTTACCTCTGTGGTGACACCGGAGGAGGATGTGTGTGTATGTGACTCTTTACCTCTGTGGTGACACCGGAGGAGGATGTGTGTGTATGTGACTCTTTACCTCTGTGGTGACACCGGAGGAGGATGTGTATGTGACTCTTTACCTCTGTGGTGACACCGGAGGAGGATGTGTATGTGACTCTTTACCTCTGTGGTGGCACCGGAGGAGGATGTGTATGTGACTCTTTACCTCTGTGGTGACACCGGAGGAGGATGTGTATGTGACTCTTTACCTCTGTGGTGACACCGGAGGAGGATGTGTATGTATGTGACTCTTTACCTCTGTGGTGGCACCGGAGGAAGATGTGTATGTGACTCTTTACCTCTGTGGAGGCACCGGAGGAGGATGTGTATGTGACTCTTTACCTCTGTGGTGACACCAGAGGAGGATGTGTATGTGACTCTTTACCTCTGTGGTGACACCAGAGGAGGATGTGTATGTGACTCTTTACCTCTGTGGTGACACCAGAGGAGGATGTGTATGTATGTGACTCTTTACCTCTGTGGAGGCACCGGAGGAGGATGTGTATGTATGTGACTCTTTACCTCTGTGGTGGCACCGGAGGAGGATGTGTATGTGACTCTTTACCTCTGTGGTGACACCGGAGGAGGATGTGTATGTGACTCTTTACCTCTGTGGTGACACCGGAGGAGGATGTGTATGTGACTCTTTACCTCTGTGGAGGCACCGGAGGAGGATGTGTATGTGACTCTTTACCTCTGTGGTGACACCAGAGGAGGATGTGTATGTGACTCTTTACCTCTGTGGTGACACCAGAGGAGGATGTGTATGTATGTGACTCTTTACCTCTGTGGAGGCACCGGAGGAGGATGTGTATGTATGTGACTCTTTACCTCTGTGGTGGCACCGGAGGAGGATGTGTATGTGACTCTTTACCTCTGTGGTGACACCGGAGGAGGATGTGTATGTGACTCTTTACCTCTGTGGAGGCACCAGAGGAGGATGTGTATGTGACTCTTTACCTCTGTGGTGGCACCGGAGGAGGATGTGTATGTGACTCTTTACCTCTGTGGTGACACCGGAGGAAGATGTGTATGTATGTGACTCTTTACCTCTGTGGTGACACCGGAGGAGGATGTGTATGTGACTCTTTACCTCTGTGGAGGCACCAGAGGAGGATGTGTATGTGACTCTTTACCTCTGTGGTGGCACCGGAGGAGGATGTGTATGTGACTCTTTACCTCTGTGGTGGCACCGGAGGAGGATGTGTATGTATGTGACTCTTTACCTCTGTGGTGACACCGGAGGAGGATGTGTATGTGACTCTTTACCTCTGTGGTGGCACCGGAGGAGGATGTGTATGTGACTCTTTACCTCTGTGGTGGCACCGGAGGAGGATGTGTATGTATGTGACTCTTTACCTCTGTGGTGACACCGGAGGAGGATGTGTATGTATGTGACTCTTTACCTCTGTGGAGGCACCGGAGGAGGATGTGTATGTGACTCTTTACCTCTGTGGTGGCACCGGAGGAGGATGTGTATGTGACTCTTTACCTCTGTGGTGACACCGGAGGAGGATGTGTATGTATGTGACTCTTTACCTCTGTGGAGGCACCGGAGGAGGATGTGTATGTATGTGACTCTTTACCTCTGTGGTGGCACCAGAGGAGGATGTGTATGTATGTGACTCTTTACCTCTGTGGTGACACCGGAGGAGGATGTGTATGTGACTCTTTACCTCTGTGGTGGCACCGGAGGAGGATGTGTATGTGACTCTTTACCTCTGTGGAGGCACCGGAGGAGGATGTGTATGTGACTCTTTACCTCTGTGGAGGCACCGGAGGAGGATGTGTATGTGACTCTTTACCTCTGTGGTGGCACCGGAGGAGGATGTGTATGTGACTCTTTACCTCTGTGGAGGCACCGGAGGAGGATGTGTATGTGACTCTTTACCTCTGTGGAGGCACCGGAGGAGGATGTGTATGTGACTCTTTACCTCTGTGGAGGCACCGGAGGAGGATGTGTATGTATGTGACTCTTTACCTCTGTGGTGGCACCGGAGGAGGATGTGTATGTGACTCTTTACCTCTGTGGTGGCACCGGAGGAGGATGTGTATGTATGTGACTCCTTACCTCTGTGGTGACACCGGAGGAGGATGTGTATGTATGTGACTCCTTACCTCTGTGGTGGCACCGGAGGAGGATGTGTATGTATGTGACTCTTTACCTCTGTGGTGGCACCGGAGGAGGATGTGTATGTGACTCTTTACCTCTGTGGTGGCACCGGAGGAGGATGTGTATGTATGTGACTCTTTACCTCTGTGGTGACACCGGAGGAGGATGTGTATGTGACTCTTTACCTCTGTGGTGACACCGGAGGAGGATGTGTATGTGACTCTTTACCTCTGTGGTGACACCGGAGGAGGATGTGTATGTATGTGACTCTTTACCTCTGTGGTGGCACCGGAGGAGGATGTGTATGTATGTGACTCTTTACCTCTGTGGTGGCACCGGAGGAGGATGTGTATGTGACTCTTTACCTCTGTGGAGGCACCGGAGGAGGATGTGTATGTATGTGACTCTTTACCTCTGTGGTGACACCAGAGGAGGATGTGTATGTGACTCTTTACCTCTGTGGAGGCACCGGAGGAGGATGTGTATGTATGTGACTCTTTACCTCTGTGGTGACACCAGAGGAGGATGTGTATGTATGTGACTCTTTACCTCTGTGGTGACACCGGAGGAGGATGTGTATGTATGTGACTCTTTACCTCTGTGGTGACACCGGAGGAGGATGTGTATGTATGTGACTCTTTACCTCTGTGGTGACACCGGAGGAGGATGTGTATGTGACCCTTTACCTCTGTGGTGGCACCGGAGGAGGATGTGTATGTGACTCTTTACCTCTGTGGTGGCACCGGAGGAGGATGTGTATGTGACTCTTTACCTCTGTGGTGACAGCGGAGGAGGATGTGTATGTGACTCTTTACCTCTGTGGTGGCACCGGAGGAGGATGTGTATGTGACTCTTTACCTCTGTGGTGGCACCGGAGGAGGATGTGTATGTATGTGACTCTTTACCTCTGTGGTGACACCGGAGGAGGATGTGTATGTATGTGACTCTTTACCTCTGTGGTGGCACCGGAGGAGGATGTGTATGTGACTCTTTACCTCTGTGGTGACACCGGAGGAGGATGTGTATGTGACTCTTTACCTCTGTGGTGACACCGGAGGAGGATGTGTATGTATGTGACTCTTTACCTCTGTGGTGACACCGGAGGAGGATGTGTATGTATGTGACTCTTTACCTCTGTGGTGACACCGGAGGAGGATGTGTATGTGACCCTTTACCTCTGTGGTGACACCGGAGGAGGATGTGTATGTGACTCTTTACCTCTGTGGTGGCACCGGAGGAGGATGTGTATGTATGTGACTCTTTACCTCTGTGGTGGCACCGGAGGAGGATGTGTATGTGACTCTTTACCTCTGTGGTGACACCGGAGGAGGATGTGTATGTGACTCCTTACCTCTGTGGTGGCACCGGAGGAGGATGTGTATGTGACTCTTTACCTCTGTGGTGGCACCGGAGGAGGATGTGTATGTGACTCTTTACCTCTGTGGTGGCACCAGAGGAGGATGTGTATGTATGTGACTCTTTACCTCTGTGGTGACACCGGAGGAGGATGTGTATGTATGTGACTCTTTACCTCTGTGGTGACACCGGAGGAGGATGTGTATGTGACTCTTTACCTCTGTGGAGGCACCAGAGGAGGATGTGTATGTGACTCTTTACCTCTGTGGTGACACCGGAGGAGGATGTGTATGTGACTCTTTACCTCTGTGGTGACACCGGAGGAGGATGTGTATGTGACTCTTTACCTCTGTGGTGACACCGGAGGAGGATGTGTATGTATGTGACTCTTTACCTCTGTGGTGGCACCGGAGGAGGATGTGTATGTATGTGACTCTTTACCTCTGTGGTGGCACCGGAGGAGGATGTGTATGTATGTGACTCTTTACCTCTGTGGTGACACCGGAGGAGGATGTGTATGTATGTGACTCTTTACCTCTGTGGTGACACCGGAGGAGGATGTGTATGTGACTCTTTACCTCTGTGGAGGCACCAGAGGAGGATGTGTATGTGACTCTTTACCTCTGTGGTGACACCGGAGGAGGATGTGTATGTGACTCTTTACCTCTGTGGTGGCACCAGAGGAGGATGTGTATGTGACTCTTTACCTCTGTGGTGACACCGGAGGAGGATGTGTATGTGACTCTTTACCTCTGTGGTGACACCGGAGGAGGATGTGTATGTATGTGACTCTTTACCTCTGTGGTGACACCGGAGGAGGATGTGTATGTATGTGACTCTTTACCTCTGTGGTGACACCGGAGGAGGATGTGTATGTATGTGACTCTTTACCTCTGTGGTGGCACCGGAGGAGGATGTGTATGTATGTGACTCTTTACCTCTGTGGTGACACCGGAGGAGGATGTGTATGTATGTGACTCTTTACCTCTGTGGTGACACCGGAGGAGGATGTGTATGTGACTCTTTACCTCTGTGGTGGCACCGGAGGAGGATGTGTATGTGACTCTTTACCTCTGTGGTGGCACCGGAGGAGGATGTGTATGTATGTGACTCTTTACCTCTGTGGTGGCACCGGAGGAGGATGTGTATGTGACTCGGTAGTGGTCGATCGGCCCCTGGACCTCCCCCCACTGGAGCGTGATGGTGTTGTCTGTAGAAGCTGTTACAGTCAGGCCCATGGGCACATCCAGACCTAATACACACAACACATACTGTTACGGTCAGACCCATGGACACATCCAGACCTGATACACATAACACAATACTGTTACTGTCAGACCCATGGACACATCCAGACCTGATACACACAACACATACTGTTACGGTCAGGCCCATGGACACATCCAGACCTGATACACACAACACATACTGTTACAGTCAGACCCATGGACACATCCAGACCTGATACACACAACACATACTGTTACGGTCAGACCCATGGGCACATCTAGACCTGATACACACAACACATACTGTTACGGTCAGACCCATGGGCACATCTAGACCTGATACACACAACACATACTGTTACGGTCAGGCCCATGGACACATCCAGACCTGATACACACAACACATACTGTTACGGTCAGACCCATGGACACATCCAGACCTGATACACACAACACATACTGTTACGGTCAGACCCATGGGCACATCTAGACCTGATACACACAACACATACTGTTACGGTCAGACCCATGGGCACATCCAGACCTGATACACACACAAGACAATTAGGACCTTCAGTAAAAAACTTAAACTTAAACCAATTCAAATCGAGAAATCAGTAGGAGACAATACATTATTGGCGAGTTGGTCGGACCAACAAAAGGCCTCTGCCCGGGCTCTGGACAGGGCCCCTGCCCAGAGTCCATATTTGGAGCTGGCCTGTTCTGACATCACAACACTCCATATTTGGGCATGCCTGACACAGAACTCCATATATAGGAATAAAGGGTCACGGAGAGACACATCCAGAAATCTCCATATATGGGCATAAAAGGGACACAGACAGATGAGTGGAATGGGTACTCTGACACGGGTACAACTTCCATCGTTACCGACTCGGTGCTCTACAGCCAGGCACCGGTTTAGTAATAATAATTACAAATAAAATGAAAAAGGGACCCATAAAAATGTGTCCGCGACCCACAAATGGGTCCTGACCCAGTGTTTGGGAAACAGTGCTGTACAGTATGGTATCTGATTTGATTTTGTACGTTTTGTTTACTTTTCTTCACTAAAGAAACTACAGAGTGCTGAGTCTGCTGACCCACATCCATAATGAATCAAGTACAGTTGGAGGCCATCGATATTGTCCTTTTCTTTTTGCTGAGGTTTGCGTGATCTGCGCAAAAGGACAGTTAACCCATTTTGGGCGGGAACCCCTTTTGGTGTTTTAAACATTGTTATAATTTAGCTATTGAAAAATAGCAGATCTACAAGCTCATAGCGCGCCACCGAGTGGCGCGCTACGAGCTTTGTAGGTCTGCTATTTTTGAAAAATCGTGAAAATATTTATTTCAGAAAACTGGAGGATTTTTTTTAAATTTTGAGGTCAGGCCTAAATGGGTCAAATGATAAGGGACAATATCGGTGGCACCCAACTGTAGCATCGTCAAAACATGGCCTGTGATGATTACATGGTTTCCAGTATTGTAGTAGATCAGTGGTTCCTTAACATGAGCACTTGCCTGTTCTGGCGTTCATTGTTGCTGGCGTACTCTGGTTGGCTCCTTTCATGGCGGAGATGCCAATTCCATACTCTGTTCCTGGTAGCAGGTCTGTGAGAGAGAGAGAGAGAGAGAATTTAAAGTAATAAAAAAGAGAAATGTGGTGTGTCCTCCAATCCCTGTTCTGTCTCTATCTCACATCCCCCCCCCCCCCCCCCATGCACACACACACCCACCCACACATGCCAGGCAGTTATATGGAGGTTTTTTTCCTCCATAAAAGCCCAATTTAATTAATTAATTAAGAATGAAGCCAGACCAAAAAAAAATTAAAAAAATGGTGTAAATCAATGTTTTTTTTTGGGAAAATCTCAGCTAATCCCCTGGTTAGCAGAGATCTTCTGCTAACACCCAATTAGTGTTGAAAATCAATGGCTGCAAATGTGAAATCCCCAAACTATTAGACAGACAGACAGACAGACAGAGAGAGACTCTCTTGCCCAGTAGGAGACTCAGAGGAGCTCCTCCTCTCTCTCCTCTCATGCCAGTCACAGCCTTTCACCACCGTGGCCTTTCATAAAACATTCTGATCCACACAACCTGTCTGCCCGCGAGGCAAACACAACCTGTCTGCCCGCGAGGCAAACACAACCTGTCTGCCCGCGAGGCAAACACAACCTGTCTGCCCGCGAGGCAAACACAACCTGTCTGCCCGCGAGGCAAACAAACAGTTCTGCCCTGTGGACTGTGGAGTTCTGTTCGTGTTTGAGGTAAATGGTGATACCTCCCTTGGATTAGGATGCAGTATGTGCAATATTATGATAATATTCAGAGAGACCCGGTCCTGGTGTTATCAGTCAGCCTTCTTTATTTTAGAACCACCTGCCTCCCCGCAGCCAGGGGGCAGTCTTATCTCTTATCACAACAGCATGCACGATGTCACTCATGAGAAATAATAATCTCTGGACGTTTGCCAAAAATAGCAGATAGGGTGAGCATGTAGATCTGCTATTTTTGGGAAAGAGATTTGGTATAGACAGGCATACAAACAGAGCAGGGGTGGAAAAGGTGGCAATTTAACAATTTCGACTTCCTGAAGCTGGAATTCAAAATAAAAATCACACTGATTAGTACACGTAGCCTATAATTGATTAGTCAATGCTGGCTTTATGTTTGAAGTTTGTTCAACTTCACGACATCCTTTTTCTTGTGAATTGCACGTGCAATCTACAGTACCAACTCCGCCCTTGCGATCGACTTGTTTATCGTGAGGGGGAAAACCTGTAATGTTTTGTTTACCTAGAACAATGAATAAAATAATGAATTGAAAGGACTTTACATGAGGGACACATCTCCCGCTCGCCCTCATCCTAACCTGTGAGCTTGGTCTTGGTCGTCGGTCCTTCGCTGCGCGCCACAAAGACTTTGTCATACTGGTCTCCTGCTAGCGTGCTGTACACCACCTGGTAGCCTTCCACCTAGAGGTTGAAACACTTCACATTACTTCATATACTGGTCTCCTGTTAGCGTGCTGTACACCACCTGGTAGCCTTCCACCTAGAGGTTGAAACACTTCACATTACTTCATATACTGGTCTCCTGCTAGCATGCTGTACACCACCTGGTAGCCTTCCACCTAGAGGTTGAAACACTTCACATTACTTCACATACTGGTCTCCTGTTAGCGTGCTGTACACCACCTGGTAGCCTTCCACCTAGAGGTTGAAACACTTCACATTACTTCACATACTGGTCTCCTGTTAGCGTGCTGTACACCACCTGGTAGCCTTCCACCTAGAGGTGGAAACACTTCACATTACTTCACATACTGGTCTCCTGCTAGCATGCTGTACACCACCTGGTAGCCTTCCACCTAGAGGTTGAAACACTTCACATACTGGTCTCCTGCTAGCGTGCTGTACACCACCTGGTAGCCTTCCACCTAGAGGTTGAAACACTTCACATTACTTCACATACTGGTCTCCTGCTAGCGTGCTGTACACCACCTGGTAGCCTTCCACCTAGAGGTGGAAACACTTCACATTTACACATTTACATTGCCAGTGGTGGAAAGTAACATTTAACACAATTTACTTAAGTACAATTTTGAGGTATTTGTGCTATACTTGAGTATTTCCAATATACTTCTACTCCACTACATCTCGGATCCAATTATTGTACTTTTACTCCACGACATGTATTTGAAAACTTTAGTTACTATAGTTACTTTGTAGATTTTGATTATTATTACAAAACAGACATTACCCACTTCAGCCCTAATACATTTTGGCCGTTTGAAAATATCCAATCTACAAGCTCACAATGCGTCACTTGTAGATCTGCTAGTTTCAAAAGATTTTTTATACATTAGAAATGTGGAAATGAGACATGCTGCACAATGAGTACTTTTACTTTTGGTACATTAAGAACATTTTGTATTGTCAATACTTTTGTGCTATCACTATAAAGTACATTTTGAATTCTGGACTTTTACTTGTAACGGAGTATTTCTACATTGCAGTATTGATACTTAAAGAGGAAAACCACCCATTTTCAACATTAATGTACCTTAGAGCTGTTGTGTGGAAATAATAAAAAAGTCCCCCCATTCTGTGTTTCCTAGAACTGTAATTATGAAAAAAAACATTAACATGGTGAAACACATCTTGATGACGTCAAGATCATCAAGATGTGTTTCACCATGTTAATGATTTTTTTCAGACCTCTAGTTCTAGGAAACACAGAATGGGGGCACTTTTTTATTATTTCCACACAACAGCTCTAAGGTATATTAATGACATAGTATAATGTTGAAAATGAGTGGAATGTACTTTTCCCACCACTGTGTGTGTGTTGTCTTGGCATAGAGCCTGCCAGCAGGTGACACTGTAGTGGAGGTAAACCACACAGTGACAGTAACTAATGAAGATATGGCATCCACTTAACATTGTCTTCAGGCTCATTACAGCAAACCACCCACTGTCCAAACAATACACTTCCATTATATATAGAATTCAATAATAAAATGCCTGGATGAAGGTGGATATTAAATGCTAAACTGTGCTTTGACACTCCAGCTGTTGTCATCTATGCTGCGGAAGATAATATAGTATCCTTTAAGATAAAAGCTAAAGAAAAACACATATTTAGAAGATTGAAGAGCAGCGAAATGTCCAAGCTTTAAATAGTTAGCAAATTAGGCCATTGCAGGTATTTGCACAGCAGAAGGGTGCAATTCATCACGTTAGGATCATATGTATGTTATGCTATGCCCTGATGCTCCTGTATATAAAGGTATGCTAAACCCTATACTGAACCTCCTATATATTTTAACTTATGCTAAAGTCGATACGGACCCTCCTATATATTAACCCATTTTGGGCGGGAACCCCTTTTGGTGTTAGCATTATGTTATGCTTTAGCTATTGAAAAATAGCAGATCTACAAGCTCATAGCGCGGCACCGAGTGCCGCGCTACGAGCTTGTAGGTCTGCTATTTTTGAAAAATCGAAGAACGAAAACTGTCAGGATATAGAAGGCATTTTTAGAATCTGATCTCAGGTCAAAATGGGTTAACTAATACTAAAAGCCTACACTGATGCTGGTGGTTCTAAGTGCTGTGTATCGTACAGAGTGGCTAAACCAAGCCCATTATGTGCCACAGAATGAAACAAATTGCTGAAGATCAAATGGAAAACCGATGTGATCCATGCTGTGATCCATGCTGTGATCCATGGATCCATGCTGTGATCCATGCTGTAAGTACCTCAGCCTCACTGTCGTCCCACTCCAGCTCCAGGGTGGTGGAGGTCTTGGAGAGCATCCGTGGGTTCTTTGGGGCGTCGATCTCTGAGAAGAACGATAAAACTGACAATGTTCGGGACACTGAGACCAATTCGCAGAAATGGTGTACCATGCAACATCAGCAGTTTACGCATAACATAGTCATTGTTAATAACAGTTTACATAGATCTCTACTGTCGGGAAGAAACCACCTAACTCCAAAATGTTAATTTTTCAGAAAATGAAAAACATACATTTTTCGGGAATTGAAGAAAACCTTATATTTTGAAAACAAAGCTGCCAAAGTTGGTGTTGTGACTTTATAAATATTGTCAAATACTTGCATGAGATGGGGAGAAGTGGTGGAGTTAGCTCTTTTAGCAGACAGTTTGAGGGTCCAATGGAGTTAAGAGGTTTTGTGCTTTTTTTTTTTAATACTTTCCATTGGTTCAATTGGTGTTCAATAGCACTGATTTATGCAAATCAATAAATAAATGTAAAACCTAAAAAATTAGGTTAGGTGGTTTCCTCCCGACAGCAACATTATGGTTAGTCTTTGTTAATAACAGGTGACATGTATTATAATGCATAACATATGATTATAGTCATTGTTAATAACAGTTTACATATATTATAATGCATAACATATGATTAGTCATTGTTAATAACAGTTGACATATATTATAATGCATAACATATGATTTTACTAGTCATTGTTAATAACAGTTGACATATATTATAATGCATAACATATGATTATAGTCATTGTTAATAACAGGTGACATATCACCATATGCATAACACATACTTTTCTCTCTACATCCAGTAAAACATTATAATTTGTACATATACTGCAACACAATCTTTCTGAAGACACATTCGCCACCCAACTCAGTGTGAGCACACTGTACAGTATGCGTTTAAAAAACTGTCAACTGCGATTTCAAGCAATATGCTGATAAACAACTTAAATTCCGGTTGACATTGTTCCCAAGGTCTCTAAAGTACTGTACAGTTGGGTGCCACCGATATTGTCCCTAAATCCTCCAGTTTTCTGAAATAAATATTTTCACGATTTTTCAAAAATAGCAGACCTACAAGCTCGTAGCGCGCCACTCGGTGGCGCGCTATGAGCTTGTAGATCTGCTATTTTTCAATAGCTAAATTATAACAATGTTTAAAACACCAAAAGGGGTTCCCGCCCAAAATGGGTTAACTGTCCTTTTGCGCAGATCACGCAAACCTCAGCAAAAAGAAAAGGACAATATCGATGGCCTCCAACTGTAGGTCCCGTCCCTGTTTTTAACACTAAATACAGAATATAACTGATTAAAGATAGGAAAATAGCCGATTACAGATCGGCTATATTGGCCAGAGGTCATCTCCAGAGTAGAGATGCTAACACAGATGTGCATGCAGTGTGCACACAACAGCACACACGGCCAGCACGCCGTCTTGCTTTCTGCCGAGCCTCACCGGTGGAGAACTCTGTGGAGATGGATCCGCTCTCGTTTCCTTTCCTCACACCGCTCACTGACACCTCGTACCGAGAGCCAGGCCGTAGGACCTGCAGGAGAGAAGAGCTTTTTATCTGTTCACATGCGTTTTAAGCCACAAGATCCATTTTCTGAGGGAAACCTTTTGCAGGAAAATAGCTGATCTACAAGCTACAAGATCTACATCTACAAGCGTATACAACGTGGTAGCGAAAACCGAAAATACACTAGCATAGAGACTGTATGCAGACAGTACCCTTCACTCCCACCTGAAGTGAGTATTGGCTGAGTGTGGGCTGCAGACGGAAGGTGACCCTAACCCTAACCCACCTGAAGTGAGTATTGGCTGAGTGTGGGCTGCAGACGGAAGGTGACCCTAACCCTAACCCACCTGAAGTGAGTACTGGCTGAGTGTGGCCTGCAGACGGAAGGTGACCCTAACCCTAACCCACCTGAAGTGAGTATTGGCTGAGTGTGGGCTGCAGACGGAAGGTGACCCTAACCCTAACCCACCTGAAGTGAGTATTGGCTGAGTGTGGGCTGCAGACGGAAGGTGACCCTAACCCTAACCAACCTGAAGTGAGTATTGGCTGAGTGTGGCCTGCAGACGGAAGGTGACCCTAACCCTAACCCACCTGAAGTTAGTATTGGCTGAGTGTGGGCTGCAGACGGAAGGTGACCCTAACCCTAACCCACCTGAAGTGAGTATTGGCTGAGTGTGGCCTGCAGACGGAAGGTGACCCTAACCCTAACCCACCTGAAGTGAGTATTGGCTGAGTGTGGGTTGCAGACGGAAGGTGACCCTAACCCTAACCCACCTGAAGTGAGTATTGGCTGAGTGTGGGCTGCAGACGGAAGGTGGTGCGAGGCCCATCGCCTCCCACCAGGGCGTAGCGGAGTATTATCTGATCGATCTTAGCCTTGGGAGGAGTCCACTCCACAAACGCCACTGTGTCAGACACATCCCTCACTATCAGCTGGGTGGGCCCGTCAATTACTGGATAGATGGAGGAAGGAAAGAAGGAAGGAAGGAAGGAAGGAAGGAAGGAAGAGAGGGAGGGGGGAGGAAAGAAAGAAAGAAAGAAAGAAAGAAAGAAAGAAATGTTCATATTATAAATTCATATAAAAGCTCTGTCCTTGCTAACATGCCACATTCACTTTTAAAAGGACACACAAATTATCTCTGCTGTGTTTAAACGGCTACAGTAGAGAATGTAACCAGTGGTAATCAATAGACCGAGAGAGGTTGGAAAAGGCTGCAATAATTCCTTCTCTCACTGTAAAGTGGAATGCAAATATCCAATGACCGGCTGTTTATTGAATGCGACGCCACATCATCCGCCTCAAATGGAACCCAAAGCACCCATTTAAACTAATAGAGCCTAGGCTGTACACAAGAATATATTGCTTTGTGCCTATTTAACCAAAGCTACGTACATTGCTAGTAATCGCATATATCCACTTAATCACTATTGACAAGATGGGTAGATGGCCATTAGCTAAAGTACAGTCACCTCAGCAACATTCATTCAACCTTTATTTAAATTCTCGGAGAGACCATTGAGGGAACCCCTCATTTACAATGATGCCGAGATTACATACAAAAAAAACAGTAATACAACAATATTAGTTACAACAAACCGTTAATACAATTATATATTCAGCAATCAGTTAAAACAGCAACATACAGGTGATGGACGGTTATTGAGTAAATTTCTAAAATGACCAATTGATGCCAGGGTATTACGTTTAAGTTCTTGTTGCAAGACATTCCAAGACTCAGGTGCACCGATGCTGAAAGCAGCCTTTCCAAGTTCAGAGTTGGCAAAAGGGACCAGAAGGCCTAGCCAATCACTGGAGCGAGTTACAATGCGACTAGGTTTCTGATGTAACATGGAAGAAATATATGATGGTAATTTCCCGACCAGGGCTTTATATATGAAGAGGTACCAGTGATTATTGCGTCTTTCAGTCAGAGAAGACCAGCCCACATTTTCATATAGGGTACAGTGATGAGTATCATAGCTGTCTCCAGTAATTAACCTCAGAGCCGAGTGGTAAACTGAGTCCAGTGGCTTGAGTGTGGAGGCAGCTGCATGACGATAGATTAAATTTGCTTTATTTCTGTATAGGAAGCCAATTTTCTGACGTAGTTTTTTAACCAGATTATCTATGTGGTATTTGAAATTGCATTTGTCGTCCAGCCATATACCAAGATACTTATATTCCGAGACTCTTTCTATTGTTGAAATACTACACTACAGTCAACTGTGCTAATTGAACTCTGAGTGTGTACAAATGGAACCATGATGAAAGTGTACTTCATATATCTCACAGTTACATTGAAGATTGTCTACTATAACACAGTCTGTCTGGTTTTAAAGTGTCCGTAATCTGTATTAAGTCCACTGAACCCTTGCATATTATCTTTAATCTGTATTAAATCCACTGAACCCTTTATGCATATTATCTTTTCTGGGGC
The DNA here is from genome assembly GCF_951216825.1 of Electrona antarctica. Taxonomy (NCBI): domain Eukaryota; kingdom Metazoa; phylum Chordata; class Actinopteri; order Myctophiformes; family Myctophidae; genus Electrona; species Electrona antarctica. Next base: position 37,340,214 of record NC_136800.1, read on the forward strand.
GAACATTTAATGAAAACAGCAGATCTACAGTACAAGCTCTCATCGCGTTACTCTTTTTGACGCAGATATTTGGTGTTGTGTAGAGGGAAAAAACAAGGGGTCCCCTGTCAATAATTAATATCATGGGTATGGGTGTTGTGTAGTACTGCATGTTGCTACTTATAAATGACTTCCAAGTCATTATTTGAGGAAGTATGACAATAAATAAATAAAATCTTACAATTTAGATGGAGACAATGAACAAAGATTGTCTTTAGAGGTGACACTTACGGCATACGGTATGATACGACAACTAGGGCATTCACTTCTAGTCATTTTTACTAGTTGACTAGTTGCCTAGTTTACTAGTCGACTAGTTGTTTAACTACCTATTATGTAAAAAATAAAATAAATTAAAAAAATAAACTTTTTTTTTTTTTTTTTTGCCCTAACGACAACAAGTTGCCATGCAGCTTTCACACGACTGCAGTCTGCAGGGCAAATGGGGAGATTTGGAGTCGGGAGCTGTTCATTCATTTATGGTCACTTATTGGAAGTGTTAATATGGCAAAATGATCCTATATAGTGTGAATGGTTCAAAGATCAAATCTTTAGCCTCACGATTTTCTCAGACAATTTTCGGGTCAGGGCTGCTGACCCTGCTGCTCAATGATGAATCAATCTGATTATAGAGAAGCACATCTTATAATAAGATTTATCCAGTTGTGTGTGACGCAAGCTTGGCTCACATTACAGGATAATCTTGACAGATATCAGAAATCATTCCCAATAAAGGCTCAAACCGGGAACGCCCCTCCCGGTAGTTAGGAAAAGTGAGCTGCATGGGCTTTAGACTGTATTTATTTATTCATCTATCTGATACTGCATATATAAAAATGGAAAGACAACATTACACCAAGAATAAATCATGACAAGAAATGACTCATGGAAAACCTTCCTTTAGGTCACAAACTGGGGGAAAAGTATCAAAAGTCCCTAAAACCTGTGGCCTGAGATTTCTAATGTCTGTACATGTTGTTCCCTTGTTCTTTGGCCATGTAAAACCGATATGACATGACAGGCTTTACCCAAGCAAGGTACGAACACATAGCGCATAATTAAATTGTCTCCATGGTGATTGTTGCACAGCCAGACACTTATTGCATTAGGTTTGGAGAGTGCAAAACACGCCGGGCGTGACGAACAAAACACATCCACAAAGTTCAGCTGTGCAGGGCTTATGGGATGAGGCTGCTAAACACTTGAATTTGCTCATAGCTTTGAGTTTGAAGATTAAAGCAAAAAAGAAGCGTGGCTTCACGAACAATATGATAATGGAAAGCTGTCTTTTATTAATTAAACCAGAGTTCCCTATTTCAGCAACATCTGTTGTTATTGTTTGCTGCTGTTGTTTTAGTTTATTTTATTTTTTTATCAATTTAAGAATAATTATTATGATCTATGCAGTCCCAACGTTTTCTCTTCTCTCTGCTTTTGTAATTATTACAATTTATTTTGCTTGTAGCTGCAATGTCGAGGTGTCAGAACACAGACATGTTACTCTCTGGTCCTTACAGTATATAATGGAATGTAACAATAAAGAATCTTGAATGTTGACATATTGCAGGTCTTCCTCAGAAGCTACTATGGGCCCCCGAGGTATTTGAAAATGCCCCCTTGGGCCTCGTTCTACAAAACAGCCCTAAAGAAGAGTCGGTTGCTTAGAACCCACTCCCACAGCAGCCGTCTTCTTCTCATCCCTCTGCATTTCCCCTCCACTCCTCCTCCTCCTCCTCCTCTACCCTGTTATCTCTGTGGAAGGATAAATCTTTGCTCTCATGAATAATTTAGCATCTTCAAATTTGTCTGCGCTTCTTTTTTCCCCCCCCGTCCTCTCTCCATCCAATAAGGTGTCCCGCGGTAGACCGAGGTGAAAAATGAATGAGAGGAGCTTATGAATTATAAATGCCTACTTAATTACAAGCGACAGTTGGGACGTAAAGACCTGACAGGAAATTGATGGTGTTTTGACTGCGGATGGGCGCCGTTTGAATTGTTACAGAGGAGTTTTGAATTGGCTGTACTCTCTGCTTGTCTAAGAAATGTCAGTCAGCTTGGCGGGGCGGGGGTGGGGGGTGGTATACCTTGCCGAGGGTTTACATTAAGGGCATAATTGGTGGAAGGCCGTCCAATTTGTCAAGGTGACATCCCCTATTACTCTCTAGGTGTCTAGGTGCGAGACTGCGTGTGTGTGTGTGTGTGTGTGTGTGTGTGTGTGTGTGTGTGTGTGTTTGTGTGTGTGTGTGCGTGCGTGCGTGCGCGTGCGTGTGCGTGTGTGTGTGTCTCTGCGCGCCTAGAGAGAGGATTTGCATGTCTGAAGATAGCATGAGGTACACTAAGCCTGTGCTTGTAACATCGTCAGACTGTTTGGACTTAGGTTTTGTATGTTTTGCATGAATGCTTGCAGGCAGATGTGTGTGTAGTGTACAGTATGTGCATGTGCATGTGCATGTGCATGTGCGTGCGTGCGTGCGTGTGTGTGTGTGTGTGTGTGTGTGTGTGTGTGTGTGTGTGTGTGTGTGTGTGTGCGTGTGTGTGTGTGTGTGTGTGTGTGTGTGTGTGTGGGGTGTGTGTGTGTGTGTATACACATGCCTGCACGTGAGAACTTAACCTCACCCCAAGTGTGAATTTTGTGAATTAAACACTAAGGGCTGTATTTTGAGTGTCTTAAGTACCAGGTCTTATTAACTTAAAGGGATAGTTCAGATTTTTTGAACTTAAGTTGTGTGAAATACTTGCCATTAATATAGTGGTTGCAACTGTATTAATTGATTGCCCGAGTCCTGTGGTGGGAGTTCTGCTCTGGTTTTGGTGAAATATCAAGTAGTTCCGGTCATTTTGTGGGGGGCACTGGGGGTCACGCAGTAAAAGTAAATTAATCCACAAAACTAACGTCATTTGTATTGTTGACCTATTTCTAAAATATTAGTGCAACTTCCGTTCTTTTTTTACCCCTCTATCACACAGAACTATGTTTTTTGTGTCCATATCACTACGCCCAAAAAATAGTTCCATGTGATAGAGGGGTCAAAGTTGAACGAAAGTCGCGCTAATATTTTAGAAATAGGTCAACAATACAAATTACGTTCGTTTTGTGGATTAATTTACTTTTACTGCGTGGCCCCAGTGCCCCCCACAAAATGACCGGGACTACTTCATATTGACCAAAACCAGAGCAGAACTCCCACCACGGGACTCGGGCAATCAATTAATACAGTTGCAACCACTATATTAATGGCAAGTATTTCATACAACTTAAGTTAAAAAAATCTGAACTATCCCTTTAAGACCTGGAGGCGTGGCCAATGCTGTTTAGCTATTTTGAGTGGCCAAACAGCATTGGCCACGCCTCCAGGTCTTAAGTTAAGTAATAAGACCTGGTACTTAAGACACTCAAAATACAGCCCTTGTTTGTTAATTTCCAAGCCCTCCAGTAGGTTTAGGAGAATCTCATCACAGTGGTGCAGGTCATGCTAACATGTTCTCATGCTGCTACAATAAAGCAACTAGAAACTAGCTATTATCCACCATCGTATACAGTAATATGGGGGATATGTGGGGGTACGTGGCTGGAGACCAATATTATATATCGTAATTATTCTATTAACCTGTAGATTTGAAGTATTAGGGAAGCAATAAAGCAATTAAGCTCCGAATGTAGACCACTGTGTTGTACTTCCAGAACATTTTCATTTAACCAGGGTGCCAAAAAATTGTCATTTAATTTGTATGCTACAGGGAGCCAGTAAGCATGAAGTATTTTGAATGTTATACATAGTATATCAGATCACAAACAATGGACCACAATGGACTTTTTGGTGTTGTCGTTTATCGTTACTGTACTACGTGCCATTTACATTTCTGATCAATAAAGTATTACATTAATAAATCAAGATACTTATTTTGATGCTAAGTTAAATCATTCTGCCGGGGACCCCCTGGAACCCCATCAAGGACCCCTGGAGGTCCCCAGATCGCACTTTGAGAACCATCGTTCTACATAATTCTGCTGGTGAATGAACTCATGTGTGGTGATGGCTCCGGTACGTACGTGTGGTGACAGTAGCAGTGACCGCGTGGCTGCGGCCCTGGTCTCTCAGAGCCACCAGGTTCACCGTGTACTCCTCCCCTGGCCTCAGGCCTGTCTGCAGGAAAGAGGTGATGGTGCTGGGCAGCTGAGCTGTCATCCCTCCATCGTTGTCCTGGAACAAGATAGAATAGAAATACATAAAACAACAGAGATAAGAACAACTGTGGCCGTGGTTGTCATAGCATGGTTTGGGGCAGCGGCGGCCTATAAAGGTTAGAGTACGGTTCCCAGTTCGATTCCCTGAGCCAGCAGAATCTGGGTAGAGATTGCCAGGGAAGTGAACACTCACTTGAAGTCACTTCCCTCAACACCATGAAAGTGCCCTTGAGCAAGGCAATTAAGCAACTAAAACTGCTCCAGTGGAGCTGCACAGTGGCCAACAGTATAGAGGGTATGCGTGTGACATCACATCATCATCATACCCGGAAGTTATGCGGAACGCCTACTGGCAACGCACTTTCTGGCATTGACAGCCCATACATCCAAACAGAAAAGTCCTATCTAATAGCATTAAACACTCACTTTATACAATTTGGCTGCCAAATTAGAATAATTAAAAAGCCAGATCATAGATACAGCATGGTATAAACTTTATACCATACTGTATCTAGGTCTGGCAAAAATGCAATACATAACACTGCTTATAGGCCTTATACTCATACTGGGTTAGGGTACTTCCCGTTTACAGGCTCTTTAAGTACACACCGGCCAGGTTTAAACAGCACTGTTACCTTGTTTGCCTCTGTAGTGGAGGGGAACATGATTGTATTGCATATTTTATTGATGGTCGTTTTACATCACCTGCATTCACAAGGAGCTACACTGGGGTATTCAACTAGATTAGGCTGGGGGCTACAACTGTAGAATGATTGTGTGTGGGGGTCCGCCCAGCGTGCGCGCAAAGCACGGAAATTGCCTTTTGTGCTCAAACACGAAGATTTATATGTATATTTCTGCACAGTAATGAGCAGGATAACAGGCCTATGTCTATACAGGTATATGCTACTGCGGTGCATAAACATAATTGCCTTGACATTAACGACCGTCAACGAGCACCAGCTGGACACGCATGCACGCACGCACGCACGCACGCACGCACGCACGCACGCACGCACGCACGCACGCACGCACTTATTATTCCACATTTGTTTATAATTGTCTCCACCAGGCCGAAGGCATGGGGAGAGAGTATGTTTTGCACTCCGTCCGTGTGTGTGTGTGTGTGTGTGTGTGTGTGTGTGCGTGTGTGAGTTTTCAGGAGTGGCCCGTTTTGTACGAAATGCTGCACATGTCCTGCTCATCCAGAATTCTATCCTCATGCTATGAGTGATCTGGCTCTGCATTTCCTCAACAAAATGAAGAAAATTGTTGCAAAATAATAACAAACAAAAGAACATGTTTATATCACTCCTAAACATTTTGCCAAACATCTCACACAGTCATATCCTCCTGGTGGAGACCTGTGCCCAGAAGGGCACTTTCTCTAGTTATAGTTATTCAGCGTGGTGAATATGCAGCACATTTCAGCTGTGATCCTAGAATGCAAGTTCATTCGCCCGTTTTGTTTATTTTCCTTTTTTTTAATAAGTGTGGTGTTGTGGGGACAAAATGAAGTCTGCATGGCTACAGACATACAGAAGAAGCAACATTCAGTGCATTAAACGTTAACCTGACCCTGCAGCAACGTTAACCTGACCCTGACATTCATCCATGTTGAATCCCTGCTATTCCCAACGAACCTGAGTTCCAAATAACACATCCTACTGACAGACAGATGTTCAACTGCATTGCTGTGCCAGGTTTCCGCAAAAATATGGGCTGTCAAGGTTAAGTTCACATTTCTAATTAGCAATTTGACTTCGCAAGTTCGCATACTCCAAGTCAAGAACACTATTAGATCACATTGCGTAATCATCGCCTCTAAAGACTGGCATTGAAACGGCATTAAACATCATTAAAGCAACCATGTATTCCACGTACTATAGGGCCAGGACTTGAATAATATTACCATCGCCACCGGCAAAGAAGAATAAACACTTTCTCAAAAGGCCTTGAACATTCATACAGGTGTTTCCAGTTACTCTCGCTGATTATACAGTACTGTACGTCTAGTCAGGTTGAAGCTGTGTGGAGCTAAGTTATGATGTCATATACAGTATGGACAATAACCTATATGACCAGCCAAACAACAGTGTTAGGGAGCTGTCAATCAAAGCCCTATTGCAGGGGTGTTAGACTGGGGGAAAAGTGGGACAGACTTACTAGGGGCCTCGAAAGCCCCCCTCCTCTCTCTCTCTCTCTCTCTCATTAGCAGGCAACAGTGCAGCTCTATCTCTCTCTCTCTGTTTCTGGCACAACAGCGCCACTTTTGCCCCTACTAGTACTCATAGTCACATAGTCACACACATATAGTCACATTAACACAGACATCACATTCCGTGCTCAGCCAATCAAATCATCACATTCCGTGCTCAGCCAATCAAATCATCACATTCCGTGGTACAAATACACAACGCTGTGCATAGGAGGTGCAAACGCGCCTCAAAAACACAAAAAAATGTCCCCTGTGGGGCCCACAGAGATTGCTTGTCCCAGGGCACAGAATTTGGTGCTACACCCCTGGTTAAGACGAGGCCCTGCATACAAGTAAATTCAACTACTTTGGCTCATCACACCTCACATATAATTCACCAGAGTTCATAATTATATAACTGTACAGGTATGTCTATATTTGGAAGAAGGAATATTGGAGTCTTCTTCTAAATCTTTAACTTCGACTCTTCACAATATTATACTGGAGGGTATATACAGTAATTATCATACTTTGTGGAAACCCATTCTAGTGTTACTGTACAGTATACAGTACGGCTCCAAAGCACAGAGGAACATGAAGGCAATAAAGAAAGGTTATACAGTTCATATCAAAAAAGGTACAGTAGATTCCTCGAGAATTCAGTCAAATCAACTTTTCTGCAGACTGAGGCAATAATACTACCTATAATGTACAGTATATGAGGAAAGATAATATGTGCTCTGCTGCCCTGTTGGTGAGACATTGAAAGTCCTAATATCACTCGTATAATTTATATTTGTATTTCATTTTTCGATGGTTGACAGACCTGATTGCCTGATTGACTGCTTACTTTCTTGACTGACTGATGGAATAATGTACAGTATCGATTTTAATTTCAAGAATCGAAGTATATCGAAATGTAAACAGCAACATTGACTATAGTATCGTATCGTTTTGCAATGCAAATTATCGATTGTATCAATACTATGTACTTGTGCGTTGTATTTAGAAATTTTAACCGTTTCCCTGCCAAAAAACGTAGCCTGCGTTATTTGTCGGGAAGCGACGCTGCCAAAACGCTACGTTTATTCAGTTGTATACTGTAAATGTGTTTGATCCGATCTAGTGGAAAGGCTATACTCACATTAGCTTCGGATGGCTATCTGTTGTTAGCTTAGACACTGGACTGCGCCATCTTGGTTGCGCGTGCATGTGTGTGCACGCGCACGCACGCTTTCAGTCGCTTTAGACTCCAAATCCCCCTCAAAGGCGGCATTTCTGGTCAAAACAACGCTTTTTGTACAGAGCGTAGTGGTCGCAGTAATGGTGCCGGCCTGTACTTCTAATGCTCAAGGCAGAGAATAACGATAAATGTGTGAATTCTCCGTGTTCATGTCAAGGTATACGGATTTGTCTATGTGTTCAAGTATAATATGTATTTGTGCCAGAGAATCACTGTTTACTTATTTATATCCATATTCATCCATTTTCCCTTAAAACACCTGCACTATCTACATGTTTCATACACAGATTTAATTTATTTGCTAAATAGTCACTGTAACGATTTTAAATCATTGAATCGTATCGTCATAATGAGCCAATATCGTCCATGTATCGTATCGTCAACCATGCATCGTGATGCGTACTGTATCGTATCGCTGTTACAATGTATCGTTACACCCCTAGTATTGACACATATCACCTTGTTAAATACAAACAATGTCACAGCTTACTTTGTTAAATCTCATGGCCTGTGCTTCATCTCTCTCTTTATCTCTCCACTTTTGGCAACATATGGTGAAGAAGCCTGTGTTTGTCGTCATTGGCCCCAAGCTTTTATACCGGCTTCCATTACGAGATTGTCCAAATGCACAATCCCCATTGCTGGATTAAATTCAAAGGGGGTGGGACTGCAGGCCGCTGGCCGCTAACCGCTAATATGATTTCCCCGGTGGCACAAAGGAGAAAGGGAAGGAGGGGTAGAGGGAACAACGTACACAAGGAGGAGGTACAGTACAAGAAAGGATGGAGGTGTGGAATGGTGGTTGGAATGCAGAGAAGAGAGGGAAGAAGTGAAAGGGGGGATGACGAAGAAGAAGAAGAAGAAGAAGAAGAAGAAGAAGAAGAAGAAGAAGAAGAAGAAGAAGCAAGAAACAGAGATACAAGGTATGGAGGGATTGAAACAGAGAAGGAGTTGGGAAAGACAGAGGAGACAGCCAACAGTCCCTTGATTCTTCAAGCCTCTCTCTCTCTCCCTCTCCCTCTCTCTCTCTCTCTGTCTTTCCTTTTTCATTGTAAACCCAAAAGATGACAACAGCAACCAAAAGGGGAGAATAAAGTCGCCATAAGCCTGCCCAAGCCAAAGTCTAGTCTCTGAAACGGAGGAAAACCAATTACTGTGAGAGGGCATATACGATTAGAGAGTACCTGAAGAACTTGCAGTTTACTGAGGGAATTAAAGAGAAAGGCTTTAGCTTGCTGACTTTGGTCTAAGGAAGGTCTTGTTCTCGGCAAAGGGTTTGATGTCTCATCCTTCTAATAGCCAATAAGCTTTAGGCAATCCCCCCCTTGTCTGATTTGGTGCATGCAGGCTTGGAGCTGAACACGGGCCAAGGAGGTCCACACCAAATCTCTTCAGTTTAGTACAGTACTGTAGCTCAATCTCCCTCTGCTTCCCCTTCTCCCCTTATCACAGTACCTGACTATATCCTCGTTTCCTCACCTTCCTCACAGTACCTTCCTACTGTACGTATATCCTCCTTCCTCACAGTACCTTCCTACTGTACGTATATCCTCCTTCCTCACAGTACCTTCCTCACATTATCTTCCTATATCCTCCTTTCTCACAGTTCCTTCTTATATCCTCCTTTCTCACAGTCAGTGGTGGAAAAAAGTACTCTCATTTCTTACTTAAGTAAAAGTATTAATACTGGTATGAATATAGAAATTCTCCATTACAAGTAATAGCCCGGACTTCAAAATTTGCTTACTAAATGTATGTACTAAACTTAAGTATTGGCATCAAAATGTACTTAAAGTACCAAAAGTAAAAAGTACTCATTTTACGGAATGTCTCGTTCCAAGTTCTCAAATGTATGCAAATCTTTTGAAAATAGCCGATCTACAAGCTCAAAATGAGCGTCGCACCACGACGCATTTTGAGCTTGTAGATCGGCTATTTTCAAATGGCCGAAATATATCCGAATATATGGCTGAAGTAGTTGATGTATGGTTTGTAATACCTAATAATAATCAAAATCTACAAAGTAACTAAAGTTGTCAAATAATTGTAGTGGAGTAAAAGTACAATATTTTCCTCCGAAATGTAGTGGAGTAGAAGTAAAAGTACTAACATTTTACGTACTCAAGTAAAGTACAAATACCTCGAAATTGTACTTAAGTAAATGTACTTAGTTACTTTCCTCCACTGCTCACAGTATCTCCTTCTGCTTTCTGGGTTAACATTCAAAGTCTGATGAAAACAGTCCATGTTTTATTATTTTTTCTCTGTAGATCAATTCGACTGCATGGCCCACAAGGAAAATGTAATCTAGTGTTATGACGTGTGTGCGTGCATGTGTGCGGGTGTGTGTGCAAGTGTATGATTTGTTTTACGCATTTGCAGGATGATGTATCTATGCGTTCACACACACGCACGTATGCGCGCGCACGCACGCACGCACGCACACACAGTGCATTGTGCACCACTTCACCTGTGCTTCAGCCAGTGATAAAGCCTTAAACCTCTCTCTCACACACACACACACACACACACACACACACACACACACACACACACACACACACACACACACACACACACACACACACACACACACACACACACACACACACACACACACACACACACACACACACACACGGTGTGTCTTACCTTGGGGATGAAGCTGATCTCCCATCCGTCAAAGGAATAGTACAAGGGTTGCCACTGCACCTCAACCATGGTCTCCGTGATAGATTTGAAGAGTAAACCATTGGGATTGGACAGATCTGGAACGGTAGCAGAAATGTATCACTGGCCTTCACTGGCCCATCCCATCATAAAACATGACCACGCCATCTCCTTCTCATCACTCCCATCCGCTGGACTACACTCTTCCTTTCTGATCTTGCATCCCTTCTTTCATTCCTTTGTTGTTGTTGTCTTTTTTTCTTTTCTTTTTCCACTCTAAAGCCTGATTTATATTTTGTTGTACGTTGTGTGCGGCAAACAGCCAATATAATATTACTTAGATTTTCACTAGGACACCTTCACGCGATGGGGTTATTTATTTAGGAATTTGTTTAGAGAGGAGAAGAGTGAGTGGTGGCTCTCTATTTGTCATGGCAGACAGAAAGCAAATGTATAAACATTATAGACTTAAACATTTCTTCCAATACATAAACAAATCAATGCATGAAAAATTCCATTATAGCTTGGAACAATTCTCCCAATGGAACTGGATGCTTTATAGATGTAAATTACTATCTGTCAAGTCATCTTTGGAGAAGTTTAAATGTGTATTTCCCTACTTTTGAGAGGAGCTGCTACTGCACTTGATACCGTGAACATTCAGTAATTGAGCTAAATTGATTTAAGTTCAACGTTCAACATACTGTTTCATTAAAAAGGCATTCAAATTCAGAATGTCTGACTGTGTGTGAGGAAAACACATAGCCAAAACTATCTACTAACCTTCTTTTGAAGTACTGAAAGGCTCATGAACCTCAAAATGTAATGAAGAGTTCTGAAAATACAAACTTTTCCCCGGCCATTACCGATGTAATTTTCTGGCAAATCAGTTCCTACATTCCTCGCAATATCACAATCAGTTCATGCTCATGCAGCTCACACATTCCATTAATAAAACTCAAATTTCAGTTTTCTTTTCACACAGCTGTGCCTGTGCTAATCAATCCAAATCATCACATCGTCCATTTCCTGATTCAATTTGGAGAAAGGCCATAAATCACAGCATATCAAAATGCTCCCACCAAGCTTAATTGCCCGAAATTATTGTTATAATTTCAATTAAATTAACTTATCTCTCACCTAGTCGGCAACTGTATGATCTCCAATGAGAGAGTATGGATTAGGTTGACAGAACAAATCAGCTGATGCTTATAAATGGATATTTGCCTTTGAAAATAGATGATAATTCCGGTGTTTGGTTGCATTTTGTGTATTTCTGACTAACACTGAAGTTAATGTTAGAGTCCTGCTTTCGGTGGCTGAGCTGGCATTAATGTCAGACAGGTGGCAGAGGTGCGTAACCTGACTCCGCCAGATGGGGCAGCAGAGAGTACACTGGGTTCCAGCTAGAGGCGGGATCAAGGCATACACAGTGCTGCCTTGATCCCGCCTCTAGCTGCTGCTGATTGGCCAGGCCGTTTTGTGGCCGGGCATCAAGTCTGCCTGAGAGTTCCCAGATGGGAGCAGGAGGGGGGAACCCAGTGTACTCTCTGCTTCCCCATCTGGCGGAGTTAGGTTAAGAGGTGCGTGCACAGGGGACAACAAACAGGTGTTACAAATTGGTATCACACCCCGGAAGCTACAACGCATTCAGCGTTCTCTCACAATCGAGGGTTAGCAGGATGCTGTTTGTTGTGATGATACATCATTAGCATGAGCGCACACTCTTTACCTCTCGCCAGAAACGGTTATATGTCAGGAGCGATGCGAGACAAAGTCACAAATGACATCCGAACAACGGATGCGCGACGGATTACCATGGACAGCGCTCGAGGCTTTAGAGATACGGGGCTTTGAAAGTCCTGTTTTAATGGAGTGTAAATGGGGCTGGATGTAAAGAACCCATAGCTGGTGGGGACGGAGGCGTTGCATAGAGACCGGATCAACGTTTAAAGGTAACACGACCATCTCCACTCTCTTGGGGGGGTACGAACATGTTCGTAGTTGGCTGATGCCGTACCCTAGCCGGGGGGGTCCGAATATGTTCGGGGATGGCGCAGAAAGAATAATAAAATTTCTTCTCAACCCGCAAACTTGACGTGAAAGAAAAATGGCCGCCGTATGAATATAGTCAATTGGTACAGTAGGCCTACTAGTGCAGGGTTCCACGAAACAGCCCTTTGGAGCTTGTTAGTGCAGTGCACATTTAACCACTTTTTTGGCCTGGGGTCTCCCAGGGGTCTTTAAACTGCCTCTACACTGAATCTCTTCACCAAAAACAGCTGCTATATTTCTGCTGAATGTTTGCCCATCATGACATGCCCAGTGAGACTAGAGCTCAAGTGGTTAAGAGCAGAGACACATGAGCAGAACATGAGCCAGTCGGAGAGGTGCATGGTTCCATCCTGCAGCCTATTCAATTATTGAATGTTTCACTAGCTATCCAAACCCCCATGGAAAAGTGTATGTGCCAAGACAACCAAAACACACTCGTTCTCTCTCTCTCACACACACACACACACACACACACACGCACGCACGCACGCACGCGCACACATACACGCACGCACACGTACACGCACACAAGACACTCACAGGTGGCCATGATGATGCTGGCTGGTACACTGATGGTGTTGTTGATGACAGCAAAGACATTGATGTTGTACTCCATGCCGGCCACCAGTTCAGAAATGGTGCAGGAGGTGACGTTCCCTGGGACCCTAATCTCCAGCTGCACACCTGAGAGAGAGAGAGAGAGCGAGAGAGAGAGAGAGAGAGAGAGAGAGAGAGAGAGAGAGAGAGAGAGAGAGAGAGAGAGAGAGAGAGAGAGAGAGAGAGAGAGAGAGAGAGAACATTAGAGAGAGAGAGAGAGAGAGAGAGAGAGAGAGAGAGAACATTAGAGAGAGAGAGAGAGAGAGAGAGAGAGAGAGAGAGAGAGACAGACAGAGACAGAGACAGAGACAGAGACAGAGAGAGAGAGAGAGAGAGAGAGAGAGAGAGAGAGAGAGAGAGAGAGAGAGAGAGAGAGAGAGAGAGAGAACATTAGAGACAGACATACAGACAGACAGACAGACAGACAGACAGACAGACAGACAGACAGACAGACAGACAGACAGACAGACAGCTCTTTGCACCGACCTCCTTGGCTGCTGGGGGTGTAGGTCACTAGGAAATCCGTGAGCACCACTGACCCCTCCCACTCCAGGTCAATGGTACGTTCCGACGCTCCACGTACTCTCAGGTTCATGGCAGGTGCAACTGTTGAGAGAGAGAGGGGGAGATGAGGTTTGTTTTAAAAAGATTTATACTGTTGCTGTCGGGCAGAAACATCATTGTCTTAACTGTTTAGGTCCTTTTCCGATTTTCGGTGAGAGGCGTGCGTTTATTTTTGACGTGCAGAGACGTTGAGGGGAGATTACGCGATGGGCGCGGTCCCGTGAAATTGTCGCACGCGTGCTCGTTCCGTGCACACTCCCGCGGGCGACTATAGACTTGGACTGTGTGTTGGGGTGATCTTTTTTTACACGCTACGTGTCCCACGCCGCTCATGAGCAGACCTGCGTCACTCGCTCCCCGTCTGAAAGGACCTTTTGTGTGTTTTTTTTCTTTTTTAATGAATGCCCTGGCCTACTTGATCATACGACACCGTCACACCAATGTATCAAAAGTAGCAGATGCTCCTAGACACCCTAGCTGATCTAGGCATCGGCGGGACGGCGCTGAAGTGGTTCTCCTCCTACCTCTCTGACCGGACTTACCAGGTTTCTTGGAAAGGTTTGCTATCATTCCCCCGCACCCTCCAAACTGGGGTCCCACAGGGATCTGTACTTGGTCCCCTCCTCTTCTCACTGTACACTAAATCCCTCGGCACCATCATCTCTGCTCACAATATATCCTATCACTGCTATGCCGATGACACACAACTGTTTCTATCCTTCCCCCCCTCTGCCACCCAGGTAGAAGAACGCATCACTGCATGCCTGGCTGACATCTCACAGTGGATGTCTTCCAACCACCTCAAGCTGAACCCAGACAAGACTGAGCTTCTGTTCTTCCCAGCTAAGTCCTGCCCTATGCGGGAGCTAACTATCTCCGTAGACAACGCCCTGGTAAAGTCTGTCCCGACAGCCAGGAACCTTGGTGTTGTCCTGGACAGTCAGCTCTCGTTCAAAACACACATCACAGCTGTCACTAGATCCTGTAGGTTTACACTCTACAACATACGACGAATTAGACCGTTCCTCACCCAGGAGTCAGCCCAGCTCCTAATCCAGACAACAGTCTTGTCAAAACTTGACTATTGTAACTCCCTCCTTACTGGCCTACCGGCATGTGCACTTAAGCCCCTCCAACTGATCCAAAATGCCGCAGCCCGCTTGGTCTTCAACCAGCCAAAATTCTCACACGTCACCCCCCTTCTCCGCTCCCTCCATTGGCTCCCGGTCGCTGCCCGCACAGAATACAAAACTCTGATGCTGGCATTCAAAGCAACCAAAGGCATGGCCCCCCCATATCTCACAAGTATGATCGTACCCTACAAACCCTCCCGCGCACTCAGATCAGCCAACGCAGGGAAGCTGGAGGTACCTTCACTAAAAACGCCGGGACAACGCTCCACACGTCCCAAACTCTTCTCCCTTCTGGCTCCAAAACTATGGAATGCACTTCCCATCACAGTCAGAACTGCAGCCTCACTCCCAATCTTCCGCCGTAGTCTGAAAACCCACCTCTTCAGACTCCACCATGGCCCGTAGCACTTGCCCTAGCCTAGCCCCTTAGATAGCACATTATGTAGACTTAGATAGTATTTTAAACAGACTTATAGCTTGTTACGTAGACAGCTCTAGAATTGCACTTTATGTAGTCATAGCACTTTATAGTACACATGTATAATATATTATATAGTATAGTATGTATAGTTTACATAGATACTCCACTGTTACGTTCTTAGTCTACGCATGATTCATGATAACTACTTTTTATATATGTGATGTATGCCATGCTTTTGTTATTGCTTAATGTAAGTCGCTCTGGATTAAGAGCGTCTGCTAAATGACTAAATTGTAAATTGTAGCAGATCTACAAGCTCGAAACGTGGCGCGAAGCGACACGTTTCGAGCTTGTCGATCTAATACTTTTTCTGTTTTTTTATTTGAATCCTGAAATGTCACAGTTTTGGACATATGTTTCCACGTATTCGTAAACACGTATTGGAACGGAATGGGGAAATGTAATGAATAATATGCACCACTTCTCTCAGTTTCACTGAATAATTAAATCACAACACGCTAGTAATTACAAAGCAAATGTTTAGCCAGTGCCGGTAGTGCTGAACTATGAATCGCAGGCTCCATGTGGTGTTACTGAAAGCATACCTACTTTGGTTTTCAAATGGTGTGCGCCCAAGGCACACCAAAGGGCACGGAAAAGATTCAAGGCCCACCTGTATTCATATCTGTGTTAAATAGCCTCTATAACAAGTCATATCACCTTTATCCTTCTGTAAGCTCACAACATGTGGCAGTCGAAAATAATTAACACAAATCAAATTCATACATAAATAAATATGTTTTTGCCCGTAATCAAATGCATACAATAGCGACGGCCGATTGAAAGCATATATAGCTTTTTCTCACAAATTATTGACTTGAATGAATGTGTGGGCATTGGTTGTTACAAAATCTCGAGGCACAACTGGATGTGTCTCTCTCTTCTTCTCTGTTTGTGTTCGGTGTGCATCCATCCTCGCAACACGTTGTGACATTGTAGATCAGACCCAAAAAACGTAAGAATGTGCATGGCCTTTGGCCAGACGGAGATAACAGCTTCCTACAGTACAGGAAAAATATCTACAAGAAATCGGAAGTGAAGAAATTCATAATTCATAATATTCAGAGGAGAAATAATAACGCAAAGGGAACAAATACCAAGGAGGTATACCCTCCATGAGCCACAGGTTTATGCACACAGAACAGAACAGAACAGAACACTAAACCCCTTGGTGGCTTGTCGAGAGCTCAGCTCTCTCTAACTCCGGGAAGAGAGAGTGAATGGTGCGTGCGTGTGCATCCCATCCTGTGAAGGAGTCAGTCAGTCCCCGTGTGGCAACGGCAGGTTGCACGCGAACAAGGAGAGCCATTGGCATTCACACAGGGCAACATGGCAGGCGCCAAACCATAAAACCTAAGAGGCTGCGCTGAATGTAAAACAGAGGGGTGTGGGGGGGGGGAGGGCTGCATAAACATGAGTGAAACAGCTCACAGTCTGTCTGTCTCTGCCAGGCCCCCCCCCCACCCCCCACCCCCCTTCTCATTTCCCTTCATCTGACACAGATAACGGAGCAGGAGAGATATGGGTGTGAGGAAACAGGTGGAAGAGCTAGGGGGAGAAGACGCAGGGCTTTGGGGATGGAGAGAAGGGGAGATAGAGAGCTAGGGGGAGAAGACGCAGGGCTTTGGGGATGGAGAGAAGGGGAGATAGAGAGCTAGGGGGAGAAGAAGCAGGGCTTTGGGGATGGAGAGAAGGGGAGATATAGAGACGCACAGGGAGGAGGAATCTGCACGGAAACAGAGGGAGAGGAAGACAGCACGAGACGAGACATCTGTGGTGTGGAATTAAATTTGGACGATTGATAGGCCATTAACTCTGATTTAGAGAGGAACAGAGGGCAGAACACAGGGGCAGAGAGTAAGCACGCGCGCGCACACACACACACACACACACACACACACACACACACACACACACACACACACACACACACACACACACACACACACACACACACACACACACACACACACACACACACACACACACACACACACACACACACACAAACACACACACGCACACGCACAAGCACGCACATGTAAGAGACAGAAACATGAAGAAAAGAAGGATGATGGCAGATGGACAAACAGACAGGGACACAGAAAAAGGGACAGGCCTGGGTCTGATCGTGTGATTAACAGGCTCTCGTCTCACTCGTCATCTCCCCCTCTCTGTGATCCAGGGCTCTGTGGCGCAGCGCTAAGCCGTCCCCGGGGAGCGCTTGGATGTTCCAACAGCCGTTTGAGTTACTTCCACGCGCCTTGGACAGATGGGCCCTTAGCCTGCTCACTACCAAAGACTGACCCTGCTGCGGCAGGGGGGGGGGACAGGTAGTCCTGTGGCATTCTTCACCACACTAGATTTATCCTTTACACTGGACTGCTGCCAAATTAACCACATGAACGCGCTCTCATCCCTATTATGGGCATAATCATAATAGGTGAGGATTCAGCTACAATAGATGAACATTCTGTGAAAATAAGCGAACATTTGCCAAGCACATTTGCCAAGCACTTACCCGCCTGAGCTATTTTCAGGCAGGTAGAAGAGAGAGATGTGATATCTGCAGTAGTTGCTCTGTTGATTAAAAATGTATAATCTCCAATGATTTACATTGAAAGGTGAAACAGGTCTCAACTCTCAAGTCATTAATTTAGTACATACATGTAAACACAACAAAGATTATATTTCTATTCTTTTATCAAAAAATAGAAATAAAATAAATCCATGCAGTCAGGCTTTATAACTTCAACCTTGCAATGTATGGCGTTGAGAAGCTATAGTTATATTATAAATTTTTTTATCAAAGGAGAATTTATCTTGCCAATTATTAGAGTAACATCACACCCAACTCTACCAGTACATAGTTTCCTTTAATTTCTTGCTTTAGTTTTTCAACTAAAGTAGTCACTGCAGCTCAGTAAATTCAATAAAATGACTCAGTATAGCTGTGGATATTATTCACTCATGTAATGTTTTACGCCGCGTTCAAAAAATTCAATATCAAGAGGTTTCTTTGTGTTGTAATAGTGCTGAAATGTCTCAAAGTGCTCAAACTTCAACTGAGATTGAATTGGCCCATTGATCTGACATACTGTAGTTACAGTATGGGTACCTGAACATGTACTGTATGGCCATTCCACTGCTGAGATGAAGAGACATATTGATCCGAGGCCTCTGTCTAAAGATGACTTGCCAAAGGTTATTCATATGGTTCTACACCAATGCTTTGTTGCTGCATAATCAATGTGCTTTAACCCATTTTTGGCGGGAACCCCTTTTGGTGTTAGCATTATGTTATGCTTTAGCTATTGAAAAATAGCAGATCTACAAGCTCATAGCGCGCCACCGAGTGGCGCGCTACGAGCTTGTAGGTCTGCTATTTTTGAAAAATCGAAGAACCACTGACATAGAAACATAGCTTTTTCAGAAAACTGTCAGGATGTAGAAGACATTTTTAGAATCTGATCTCAGGTCAGAATGGGATAATACACTCCTACCCCCACTTGCTTTGCATACTGTAAGTGCTGGTGCTAAAAATGACTTGAGCATGCACTTGTTTCTGTTGGCTTTATATACACTAGGACCAGTGAAGACAGAACAGGTGAGATTAACCCATTTTGACCTGAGATCAGATTCTATAAATGTCTTCTACATCCTGAGTTTTCTGAAAAAGCTATGTTTCTATGTCAGTCGTTCTTCGTTTAAAAAAAAAATAGCAGACCTACAAGCTCGTAGCGCGCCACTCGGTGGCGCGCTATGAGCTTGTAGATCTGCTATTTTTCAATAGCTAAAGCATAACATAATGCTAACACCAAAAGGGGTTTCCGCCCAAAATGGGTTAAAGCTCTGGATAATCACACTTTTCTAATTTAACCTCTATTTAACCACTTTAAGCCTGCTGTCCCAAATTTGGGCAATTATAAATGAGGGAAAAAAAACATAAATATTGTTTGAAATTGTTGTCATAAATAGCAGATGTACAAGCTCACAGCATGGAAAGCAACGACTTGTTTTGAGCTTGTTAAGATCGGATGTAAGATTTTCTGTATTTTCAGTATAGTTTTATTTATTGGCTTTATACAGTGGAGGAAATAATTCTTTGCTATCTTGCAGATGTTTCAGTTTGCCCACTGACAAAGAAATAAATGGTCTGTGGTAGGTTTATTTTATTAACAGTGAGAGAAAATATAAAACAAAAAAGAAAATCCTGAAAATGACACCATAATTAGAAAAGTTATGAATTGTTTTGACTTGATTATTTGCAAAGCAGCAAGCCTTATACTTGGTGGAGCAAGCCAGCACAGAGGACACAGACATCATGTCTTGTAGTTAGTCACCAGTTTGCACACATCTCAGGATGGATTTGTGCTTCAAAATGCGAAACACAAAATGAATAAATGAATCGCCCTGGTACTATAGTCTGGTACTCAAGACCTCTCCCCATGGGGTATAATGAGATCAGCCCAGAACTACATGGTGGGAACTTGTTAATGATCTCAAGCTGGGACCACAGTCACCCAGAAAACCATTGGTAACACATTACCAACGTAATGGATTAAAATCCTGCAGTGCCTGCTAGGTCTCTCTGCTCAAGAAGGCACATAAACATTATACAGACCCGTCCAAAGTTTGTCAATGGATCCCTCAGTGATTCAGAGAAGTGATGTGGTCCAAAATCCATTTGGCATCAACTCCACTCGCCATATTTGGAGGAAGAGAGATGACTGTATAACCCCAAGAACACCATCCATGAAGCGTGGAGGTCGAAATGCTTTGGGGGTGTTTCGCTGATAAAGGGACAGGATGACTTCAGCTGAGGGGAGGATAGACGGTAGCCTGGCTAATAAGCCAGACTCAAATCACACTGTCGTGTGGTATTTGAGTCTGGAGATGCTGTGTATGGATCTTGTTTCCCGGGGGGCGGGTTCAAACATTTTCTCTTTGACGCAATTGACAGTAGTGTCAGTCAAAGGTCTCAAGCATTGAACGTCACTGTACCAAAGCCCGCCCATATTGCATACCGTGTCCCGATTGGCCACTCCAGTTCTCTGGTGTAGGAAATGGGCGTACAATTGAGCCTCTCCAGACCGTAATCCGCCGGCAGGCAATTTTGTTTTGCCAGCGGCTGATTCGGTCTGGCTCATTAGCCAGGCTAGATAGACGGAGCCATGTACCGTGAAATCCATCCCTCAGCTAGGAAATTCAAAAAAAGTGGTTGTGGATGGGTCGATGACGATGACCCAAAACATAGGACCACAGCGACAAAGGCCTGGCTCAAGAAGAAGCACATTAAGGACATGGAGTGGCCAGACATTAATCCCATACAGTACATGTAGGACATCTGTGGAGGGAGCTGAAGCTTTGAGTTGCCAAGGGACAGCCTTGAAACCTGAGGAGCTGAAGCTTTGAGTTGCCAAGGGACAGCCTTGAAACCTGAGGAGCTGAAGCTTTGAGTTGCCAAGGGACAGCCTTGAAACCTGAGGAGCTGAAGCTTTGAGTTGCCAAGGGACAGCCTTGAAACCTGAGGAGCTGAAGCTTTGAGTTGCCAAGGGACAGCCTTGAAACCTGAGGAGCTGAAGCTTTGAGTTGCCAAGGGACAGCCTTGAAACCTGAGGAGCTGAAGCTTTGAGTTGCCAAGGGACAGCCTTGAAACCTGAGGAGCTGAAGCTTTGAGTTGCCAAGGGACAGCCTTGAAACCTGAGGAGCTGAAGCTTTGAGTTGCCAAGGGACAGCCTTGAAACCTGAGGAGCTGAAGCTTTGAGTTGCCAAGGGACAGCCTTGAAACCTGAGGAGCTGAAGCTTTGAGTTGCCAAGGGACAGCCTTGAAACCTGAGGAGCTGAAGCTTTGAGTTGCCAAGGGACAGCCTTGAAACCTGAGGAGCTGAAGCTTTGAGTTGCCAAGGGACAGCCTTGAAGCTTTGAGTTGCCAAGGGACAGCCTTGAAACCTTGAGGATTCAAGGGACAGCCTTGAAGCTTTGAGTTGCCAAGGGACAGCCTTGAAACCTTGAGGATTCGGAGAGGATCTGCAAAGAGGAGTGAACCTAAATCCCCCCTGAGATGTACGCACACCTGGGGACCAACTACAAGAAACGTCTCACCTCTGTGATTGTTAACAAGGGTACTAAGTCATGTTTCTCTAAAGGGGGATCAAATACTTATTTCACACACACGTACATGCTAATGAATTTGTATCTTTTATATAAATGCGATTTTCGGGATTTTTGATATTCTGACTATGATAAACATACCATTAAAATGAATGGTATGTTTTATTTTGTCAGTGGGAAACCGCAATCGACAAGGGACCAAATATATATATATATGTTTTCACTGTAAATACTGCACCAATGAAAAGTATTAAAGTAAGTAAAAAGTAATACATTTTTGAACAGATCCATTAGAACACATGTTATTTGTAACTGCCCGTGACACTTAGTGTTTAACTTAACTTTAATTGTTATTTTCGTTACTTATGTGGTTAACCTTTAATTTGACATTTCCTGTAATTTGGTTCCCCTTTTACTTTGGAACTTCCTGTCACCGCATCGACACGCACATAAGTCTGTTCACTTCACTCACCTGATCATTCACACACAAACAGTGACACAGTGACAGGGGAGAGAGCAGTGTATGTTTGAAAGTAGCAGCGCCAGACGGTATGTTTTATTTTGTTTGCAGCATTCATGTTCATACTAATTGTGTAATGTTGAAAACCTGCTAGATGATGTGTAGCGTTGGTCGACCGTTAAGTGAACCTGTCCATATTGTCCACAGTGTCTGCTTTGCTGGGACAGTGACCGATGTGCCAAATACCTGCATCTAATTATCCCTTAATCGTTTGGTGATGTTTGAAGTCTAAGGTGGCTTTCTACCTAACCCTTAGCCCCTCGATTATGGCGGAGTGAGGTACATATTGTTTCTTTGTTTTGTTTTGGTTCTCTTTCATGATTTACGTTGGGCTTAATTGTATTTTGGTTTGATTGTTTTGGTTTGGCATGATGCATTTATTCTTGTTTATTGAAATGTTCTACTGAATCACTGAATTATAATCAACTATAAATTAACTATTTTATTGTTGAATTGTAGCCTATTAGGTGATTGATTTAAATGCACTACTTTTATTGTTGTATGAACTATGAAATGTTTGTAAGAGTATTTATTTTCTATTTTCATAGTTTTCACGGTGTTCGATCCATGCTGCAAAAGGAAAAATAAAAACACCCGTTGAGACCATCCACTTTCATTCTTTATCATCGAGGGCGCTTACATTATTTTCTTTTCTTTTCTTTTTGCCAGTAATGATTTTAGGCATACAAGGTTAGGTCTGAAATTTTCTCGCCCCCCTAGTGGCGAAAAGTAAAACTTCTGGGAACTCAGTTATATTGATTCAGATGTTTCTGCATGTTATTATGATTTATTCTTCAGAATGGTTATGGCTGTCCTGGTGCTTTTGTCAGAAAAAGCAGGAGAATGCAGAGAGACAGGAAACCAAAGCGCAAACAAAGGATGGACATGCAAGACATGACGGGAGTCAGATTCAAACTCAGCTTACGAGGAGCATATGTGACAGTTTCTGACCGAGGCTAAGTCATTGAATTTTTTTTAATTTAGTTTTATCATGTCATATGAAAGTAGGGAATCATAGCTTCAAATTGGCATATTGGTTGTTCAGTTTAAACCACCAGCTTTGGAGATATGGCTTATAGAGTAATGTCTTGCAGAAAACAGCCAATTGAGAAAACAGGCCTGAAAGGTTCACTTCTGTGGTCTCTAACATTACACCTAGCTATGTTTAAGCATTCATTTTATTTCATATTTACATGTCGAGTATGTGAAGAGTCTGCCTGTGCTATTATCTCATTTTGGATACAAAATAAATAAGAAATTAGTTTTTTCTCCTCTCCTGAACAGAACTTTGCCGCCATGACACGACATGTCTCTGTATCAAAAAGAGTCACATTATGGTCTGAGCAGCGACTGGCTGAGCCACCACCAGCCACCCCACTGATTCTCATTCTAACGGGGCAACTTGCTGAAGGTTATTCAGGAATCTCGCCTGCGGTTTTATAAGCTCTCATTAGTTCTAATCAGTATGCCATCATACTGTAGATGATCCATCTGCCGATATCCGCTGAACCTGGAGGCTCAGAGGTAAATCTGAATACTAATCCAGGCTCTGTCCCAGGACGGTGGCGTTGCACACCCCAAAATAGCAGACCTGTACGACCCCCCCAACATGTCTTTTCTTTTCTTTTTATTCCCCGGTTCGGCACAGGTTTTTCAACTGCCCCTAGCAGCCTAACGGTAAGGCAGACCAGAATTGGAGTCGATGTATTGGATGCAGCTCAAAGTGAACTTTACTCAGCTATCTAGTTTGTCGCTGTCCAACATTCCTAGCCTGTGTTATTAAAGAAGAACGGGCAACAATGGAGAAAATTGGCTAAAGTGGCCGTTTTCAACACATTTTGCCATTATCTCTGGAACGGAAAGTCCAATCTGCTCAGTTCAAAGCTTGTTGTGTGACTTTGAGGACATTCTGGATCCAAGGGCCCTCATTGACTCAGGGCCTCTGTGCACGTGCACGTGCACACTTGGCACAAACCATAATTCGTCCATGGTACGAGTTCACGAGTTCAGACACGTTGTGATCTTGTAGGTCTGCTGGTTTTGAAAAGTGTCAAGTGACAAACATCATGAATCAGGCTTGTAGAAACGCTGAATCTCTGCTGAATCCAATTTCACTCTCAATTTACTTAACTAATTGACCAAAATGAGCTGGAGATAAATTTAATTTGACGATAAAACATTTTGAACAATGGGGTATAATAAATCTTATACAAAAAACTAAACCTTGTTTACATAGTATGTAGCATATCGTGTTTGCTTAACACTCCGATTGCCCAGGGTTATTTAATCCATTAAATCATAGCGCCCAGCAATTTATAGCAGCGGAGCACTTTTACCGACGGACCGGATGTTATCGCGGATGTGGATGTACATAGCAGCTAAATGTAGCCAAAACACTCAACGGGAGGTATGATTAAATCTAACGCGACTAGCGACGGGACCGCGATGGGCCGTCTAACACATGATCGTTTCTTAGAATTGGACGGGATGATTTAGATCAAGAGTTATTAACGTTTTAAGATTTTTGGTCTCGTCGGCTAAACAGGGGAGGGACATTTTCGATGACGTCGGACTGTTACGCAACATCGAGTATTGCGCAACAGGCGCTCCTAGGCTGTATAGCGATGCGATCGGTTATCTATGATATCAATAATCTTCGTCTTTTGGATAAAACTTCGTCCTGGGCGCTGGGTGTTACTAATTGAAAGGACGGTGAACTTCGTCCTGGGCGATTGGGGTGTTAAAAGGCAGATTGTGGACTTGATACTTTAAAGGTATATTCAGTGATTTGACTTAATTCAAATATCACTTATCTTTTCTTTTTTTCTGGATAATCCTCCCTACTATAGAGTGTGCTGACCATATAAGGAGTTCCTCCCTGTCCCCAGTGAGCCCCTGGGGTCAAAAAACCCTAGTTTCAGTTTTGGTGGCGGGTGGCAAAGCCTCCATCCAATCAGGATGAGAGGGGCCTTCCTCCAATCATGATCGAGTGGGGGCGGGCCTTGGTGCACATGCTGTTGGCCTGTTGCACTTCCCCCCACTGTAGAGCGTGCATGTGCACATTTTGTTACCAGGGCGGACTGGGTGGTTTTCCAAATCACCCAAATCACTGAATGCTCCTTTAAATAACCTTGTTGTTTTTTTCTCTGGCATGGTTTCCCCCAGTCATCAACATCTAACAGCACCTCAGCCACCCGAGTGCACATTACAGCTCATAACATTGCAACACCTCAACGCTTCACCACACTGCTGTTCGCGGGCTTGTTATATGTGCGATATTCTTCACATTTATGCATGAAAACTCAATTAGTCTGTGTTTGTGTGAACTAAGCACATCTGTGGGGGTCGGACATGGAAGCGGAATATAGGAGCCGAGGGGCCGGCGGATATGGTTTCTCACGGCCTGCGTTAGAGGAAGACAAGTAGACAACTATAGCCGGTGGGAGTATCTCAATCAATATATTTGTGCATACAGCCTATAACAAAGATGCTGTAAGGGGAAAGAAATTGTATTTGTTTTAAATAATAGGCCATTTCTATTCAGTGCAGCTGAATGGTTATGGCCATCCTGGTGATTTTGTCAGAAAAAGCAGGATGGTGTAGAGAGACAGGAAACCAAGGGCAAACAAAGGATGGACATGCAAGACATGAGCAAACAAGGAGAGGGACTAGTAGTGGGAGACTGTATCTACAGTAGCCTTTTTGTGATTTATTTCAACATTATTGGCCCTTGCACAGTTGAAACTGGAGGGCACATGTGTTCTCTGTCTGAGAAAGAGCTGTCACTTTGCATTAGCTTTTGCATGTGTTTCTTTATGTGTTGTTGTTTTTGCACATTTTGCACCTTTGTGTGCATATGAGAATATCGGCACGTCGCATGCCATCAAGCTCTTTGCAAGGAAAGTGACAAGATGAACAATCTTGGATGTAGGCCATACACAGACAGCTTGACAGAATTGTTTTCTAAAGGTTATTCTGCTTATTAAGACAGATAGACAGCAAGACAGACAGCTGAGATAAGATTCCCAATTACTACTCGACAATACGGCAATTTTGGAAGTGGAACACTGTCTGTCTGTCTATCAAAAGAAAGATATGAAGAGAGATGGAAGAAACATGCTATTGGTTAAGATTGTTTTGCTTACACCACCCTTTACATAAATAAACCATTTTTTTTAAAAGAACATTTCCTGGCAAGCACTTTTATGATCAGTATTCTTCTTCATTTTCACTTGCTGCTTCCAGACACCTGATATTTCTAGGCTCTAATCAACCTGTCAACATCATGCAGGGTCAGGGACCAAGTTTCATAATGTCAATGATGTGCCCGTGCATGTGTCTGCTGCAAGCTAGCACAGTTTGGATGTGTTAATGTTCGTTTTGAGAAAGCCTGTTCACTTTGAGGCAAAGTCTGTCATATTGACGTGTGTCAGTCCCAGGTATTGATAGAATGGCTCTATCTATAGCCTACCCAGTCGTAAATGTCATTTTTAAAGCCGAGTTAGACTGATCATCGATATAGAGTTCCCCTCGGCACATCTGATGTTGTGTTGACAGCAAGCGGCAATCGAAAGAGTAACAATTCTGTCTCGAACTGAGTGAAGACGTGTAAAGAATTCTGCATCTCACTTTACAGCTGTGATATTTTTTCTTGTACCTGTCCATGTTGTAATTATCCCTGTGAGTGACATGCACACAGACCGAAAATAGGCCACGTCCGGCTACTGGTTTGACACCTCTGAATTATTGCCCATGCCTCCATAAACAATAAAATAAAACACAAGAAAAAAAATGAAATAAAGATGTGGCAGCAAACTCAATCACAACAAAACAGGAATGAACCGGGCATTCTATTGGGGACAGTGTCAAACTTCTACGTTGTACTGTGAATATGCAGCCAAGCTCTGTCAAACTGGATCCTAGGATCATAGTATATTTCATAATGTGCTACAGTATATTATTGGATTCAATGCCGCAATGAGGTTGTAGGGTTTTCAAGGTTTGCTATGTTTAGTGTTTTGTCCTGTCCATGTTAGGTGTATGTAATTTGTTTTGTTTTACTGTTTACATGTACAATAATGTTGTGACATGTATCTGTGTTGGGAGCCCCTCGAAAACGAGATGGTTTCATCTCAAGGGGTCTTTTCCTAATAAAGAAACTTGAATCATCATCCTCGAACCCAGAACCATAATGACATGAGAGAGAGAGAGAGATGAGAGAGAGAGAGAGAGAGAGAGAGAGAGATGTAAATGTCATTTCTCTGAATAGTCACATATAATACGTCAATGTCAAAATGAGACTTTCATAGGCGCTGCTAGGTCTGAGTAGCACCGCCCTTGCACGTCAGAGCAATGGTGCCTTCGCCTGTGAAGATCAAATAACAGTGATTCTCGGCACAGCAGGCGTTCCATTTGCTTATGCATAGTGTGTGGATATACAGTATTGCGGATGAAACATCTCATTTAAATTCATCAGCCTCATTTATTTTTCATTTATTTTATTTTTTTACAGCATCAGAAAATAGGCCACTGTAATTGATACTGTAGCCCCGTGATAATAGAAGACATTTATTCTTGCCATCCAACGAGCCTCTGATTATTGAACTGCTTCATTTTTATAAAATATATCACTCTCTCTCCCACACTGCCTATGTTTGCCTCTAATTGAAAAGACATTTCAGCCTCAGCATAGACATAAAATGAAGAGGCAGAGGAGAGGTCTTTCACCCCCAGACAGTAATATAATTTGTGTTCCTTTATCCGCACATTTCTCTGAACCTCATTAGGGTCTGATTTCTGCGAAATGGAGAGGTAGCTAACATGGCTCAGAAACTGCTTTAGCCGTGGCTAATGTTCTCCTCTGACAAGGAGTGAATTTTGACAAATCCACCCTTCAGCTAGTTACACGTCCACCACTGCTACCATTCAAAGCACAGAGGGGTGTGTTTCTCACGGCTGCACATAAAGTACAGTACAAACAGCATACGGCTTGTGTCTCCTGTTCTCACAGAGGCCAAGGCCTACGTGGACCCAGCTGCTACCGCAGGGAGAGAGCCACCATTAGCTGGGAAATATATTACCAGTCTTGAGTTTTAGCCCGATGATGGTGCACGGTGCGTCCCGTGGGAGCCAAGTGCAGACTGTGCCACCAGCTCTAATGCATAACATTAACTTGAAAATGCAGCTGTGGAAAGGACTGTCTAGCATTAATCGAAATTACACAGACGAGGTTCCACATCTTTCAGCACAGAAATGATGAAAGGGAGGGAAATTGTTTTATAAATATGACGTTTTTTTGCCATTGTGCACTTGCATATGTTTAAAGGTAAGTTAAACAAGCATGCAAAGCAAAGTCATGATGCACACGATTAAACACCCAGGCACTACTCATGTGGCCTAAACCTGGGTCTCAACTCATATTGTGTACAGTCAGCAACTATAGAATAGCAGAGCAACTGCATGAGCAAATAATGAGAAAAGTGTTAAATGTTCACTTTTAAACTTGACAGAATGCAAGCACAACTCAGTCACAACTACTCTATTTAATCCAGCGTAGCGATATTTCAGGTAGACACGGAAGACAGGAGGAGAAAACTATCAGCTCACTCTCCCCATACCCCCGCATTAATTCATTCATTCGTTCGTTCGTTCGTTCGTTTGTTCGTTCGTTCGTTCGTTCATTCATTCATTCATCCATTCAGCGTTCAACTCACTCAGCTCCTTCCCAAGCTTCCAAATACGCCCACAATCTTAGGGGGTCTATTTAAGCAGATCTCTGTTCAGATGTCAAGTTCAGCATTGGACAGAGCTCCATTCCTGCTGCTGTTTGTTTTCAAACTCCCTCCACCTCCCCAGCCTCCTCCTCCATTTAAGTAAATGTATAATTCTGTGTATGGTAGGTTATATCTGTGTATCTTAAAGGGATTTAAGATAAAAGTGCTCAATAATGTTTGTTTATGTGAATTGTATGTTCTGTGTACTGTATAATAATTTACACCCTTGAAGGGTTACAATATTGATGCATAACTCCGTATCTTATGCTCTGCTTCTGGGAGTTTTGTGATCTCAGATTCTGTGTCATGCTTACGAAGGTAATCTGTAATATCACAGCAGCAGCATTACACTGCCAAACTGAATACAATATCATTGCAATAAATGGTTCATCCTGAGCTGAAGTCTAACTGAACCGGGTGCACGGCTCAGAAGAGTTAATCAAAACAGAAGAATGTCAGCATTCATCAGTTGCGATGCATCGTTCGACACTTGACCCTTTGTTCAAACTAAAGTCTTTGTTCTCATCCTTTTTGTGGTATAATAACAGAACTAAACATTAGCCCAAACAAACTTTTAATGTTAATGTTGATGTCAAGATACAGTATAAGGGTGGCTGTGCCATTTACTAATATCATTTATCTTGTAACTTCCTAATTTAATAGGCTGTTGGGAATGGCTGGAAGGACACATTATTGCTTATCTTAACAACAAAGTATATGGCTTTTAGCTAAATGTGTGGTTTTGTCTAAATCTTCCTCAAAATTAAGGGAACCTCTCTTCCATCCTGTACTCTTTGGCATAATATTTTATTCCCGGCAGGAGGCAAACCATTAGTCAATGA
This sequence comes from Electrona antarctica, assembly GCF_951216825.1. Lineage (NCBI taxonomy): Eukaryota > Metazoa > Chordata > Actinopteri > Myctophiformes > Myctophidae > Electrona > Electrona antarctica. The sequence goes on from NC_136800.1 coordinate 37,369,628, forward strand.
GAGTTCTAAGCTTTAAGTGGCTGGGACATAATCAGTCACAGGAAAATAGTTTCATATAGTAATCTAAATGAACAATAACCTACGGTAATGATGCCTCCTTTTCTTGCCTTAGTAGCTAACTTTTACTTTAATTATTAGTTGTAAATTATCTGTTCATGAAGCAGAGACGTTTCTGGATCAGACTCGCCTGACTTCCTCGCCTTTTACTTTCTCTCTCTGTCTCTGTCTCACCATGCGTATCCAACGGGTAGTGTCCTAGTGTCTCTAAGATAAACTCAAAATTAAGTGGTTTAAAAAAAGGAGGATGTGTAAATAACAACCTACCAGAGTTGCAGTCATCCCCAGAGGAGCCTTCCTGGCAGACGCAGAATCCATCCTTGCAGACGCCCTTCCGGCTGCAGTTGTTGGCGCAATAGACCAGTGAACAGTCTTCTCCAATGTACCCAGGCCTGCAATGGCAGGTTCCGTTGATGCACAGCCCCTGGTCCGAGCAGTCATTGAGACATCTCCCGACCATGCAGTCCTCGCCGGTGAAGGACTCCTCGCACACGCACTCCCCATCGATGCAGAGCCCTCGGCCCGAACAGTCCATGGGGCAGCGGGGCTCTGAGCAGTTGTCGCCGCCAAAGTCCCGGTCGCACACACACTCGCCCTCCACGCAGATGCCCTGGCCAGAGCAGTCGTCCGGGCAGCGTGGCTCTGAGCAGTTCTTGCCGGCCCAGCCCTCCTCGCAGATACAGCCGCACAGGTCAAAACTGAAGCTGCCATGTCCGCCGCATCCGGGGACAAAGTCTAGGCGGCCTGGGAAGCAAGGAAGAGGTTGCACATTATTGGGTACCAATCAACTAATTTTTTTCCGATTCTACAACATCCATGCGCATCATTTGAGAGCACTCGTGCACGGAATGGAGCGCCGCAAAATATTATGTGATTTTTCAAAGGTAAGTGAAAAATCGCTATAAACCCAGACGTAATGATTAACACTTAACATTCAGTGGTGAAATGAGGTCTGGCCTCTCTTATCAATGAAACAACAATTAAATATGCAGACAGCATTGTGTTTAACATAATATACACTAGTTTGAAGTTTCCATACAATTCCAGGTTTCCACAAATTCTTCTAATTGAACTTTGACAAATAGCAGAGCTTAACATAATATACACTAGTTTGAAGTTTCCATACAATTCCAGGTTTCCACAAATTCTTCTAATTGAACTTTGACAAATAGCAGAGCTTAAATTTATATGAATGCTACAGTAGTATACAACAAAACTCACTTTATATCTCATACAGTACATGTACAGTATGAGATACAGTTACCGTAAGCTCTTTTCACAGTGGGGGAACATATGAACAGCTGCTGAACGGCTTGTTGTGTGTTTCACTAAATCAAGGCAAAAACATGAATAACACATTTTCATCAGTGCGCGCCCACCTGGTCCACATTTCTATCAGGATCATGGCTGCCAGACACAAGCACATGCTTGAATTGCTTTAAGAGAAGTATAAATATTTAAATGGTGTCATTAGAGGAGGCCTTTGACCATAACCCGGGTTCTATCCTAGACATTATGCTCTAATTAGAAGGACAGCATTGAATACTGAACCAAACAATAAGCCATAGCTCCTGTCTCCCCTAAGCACTCAGATCAGATCAGATCCAGACAGAGCCTGGAGAAATCTCTCCAGCATCAATATTCTGATACTGTCTCACCTACCTAAAACAATTCGGACATGGCCTAACCCCGGTTTCGTGTCTGCCTGTTCTTTGGAACCTAAGATGTATTTTGTGCCTACTTAATGGGACATTTCACTTTTTTTTTCACGTTTTTAAGTTACTTCATTCAGTATTTAGATGTTTGATATTCATTTTTTAGCTACCCCGGCCCCTTCCTATACAGACCCATTATAACTTCCAAATCCATTATAACCATGATAGATTTATCAAAAACTCCCAACCTTTTTTTCTGGTGACTGATAGTGTCCTTCCAATATGTGAGTGGGCCATGGTTTTTTCGTTGACTGTTCTTATTTATTTTTAATAATTAATAATTCTATTGGAAAAGATCCTCCTCCAGGAGGAGGCCGGAAGAGAACCACAGGAATGCACCCAGGGTGCCGGCCTAGTTCCGGTGAGTCCGACAGAGTTACCATGTGGGGGTCCCCGGAACATCCAGACCCCCAGGATTGCGACCAGGGGGCTGGGCCGGTTCCAGCGTGCCGCCCCGCATCCGAAATGGTTGAGAAATGACTCTACTGTACCCTCTACTGTACTGTACTGGCACACCCGAAATCATCATATACAGTTAATATGTGTGTGTTTGTGTGTGTGTGTTAGGTTGCACACAGGTGGTGAAAAACAACCATGCTGTTTTCGTGCTCAGACCCAGCCAGACAGCCAGACAGGCACCCACCCACACACATAGCTCCGTAAGGGAGTGGTTGCACCACTCAAAAAATAAATAAAAACAGTAAATGAAAAACCACGGCCCCTCACGTATTAAAAAGGTTGGGTATTTTCGATGAATCTATCATGGTTAAAATGGAGTTTGAAATTACAATGGGTTTGTATAATTATGTAGGAAGGGGCCGGGTAGCGGTGTTCACATAAGTCTGAGTAGACAATAAAATTACCAAAAGTCTTTTTGAAAGTGAAATATCCCTTTAAATTAAAGTCCATTCCATTGATCTTACCAATTCCTTTTGCTAAAGTATTTCCGGAGGATATTCAATAGCTTCATGTTTCATGCCAGCCCACTTTACAGGACTGGAACATTGTTAACTGCTCCTCTCTAAAGCCAGCCAATTTCTTCTAGTTAGATTTTTTTATTTAACTGTTACACAAATCGTTTTGGCTCTCTGGTTTTGTGTGTGCACATGCGTACCTGCACACACCGTGCGTGCATGCATGCCTGCGTGCATGCGTGCGTGCCATGTGTACAATGTACTCACCCATTACAGAGCTTTCCCCACAGCATCCAGATCCAGTTCCACACTGGGCTCTAAGGAAGGAAACCTCTCTCTCAAGCATCTCTATCCTGGTGGCCAGCTGCTGAACAGAGTTGGCCGCCGGGCAGCCGCATGCTGCTTTGGGGATGTTGATGCGGTGTGTGAACGTTACCTAGCATGGAGAACAACACTTTATTTAGATGAGGTTAGCCTTCATTGATCCCTGCGGTGCCATTCAGTAGCCATGTGAAAGGTGCATGCTGTAGGAGCATACTGTGGGGAGTCTACGGTCTGCATAGACTCTTGTTCAATCTGTAATTACTAGGTGTGCGGTCCATTAACCACTTAAAGCCTATACGTTGTTGACGAGGGTCCCCCAAAAGTCTATCCTCGGCCCCCTTCTGTTTCCTTCTACACTGTATATTGATAATTTAATTTCTGATGAATGTTCGTTTTGTCCGGTAAATGTACCTTTCATGACGTGCCCAGAATAGGGACCCTCGGGTTCATGTGATTAATGAAGCCGCAAAAATCGCAATGTGGCGTTCAGTTCAAGAACTTAATCGTTAACTTAATTGCCTTTTCATTGCACCGAATGTTGTATGTTGATGTTATTAATATTCCCGCTACGAAGCAGATGTTGGGTAACACAGAATTGGTGGGCTGGCACGCTTGCCCAATGATCCTAGCCCTGCACTACTTAACTGTATAGCACATTACACTGGTTCCTGACAGCCAGAGAGTGAGTGAACTCATCCAACTGGCCACAAAATCGCGCACAAAAGTGTCCTCATACGGTATGCAGCGACGGCTCCAGAAAATTGTGACTGGGGGTGAGAATCTTGGTTTACATAGAAGTCAGTCAATTGAGCTTGTTTTGAGGGGGAGGGCGGGGGGGGGGGGGGGGGGGGGGGGGCTAAGCCTCCACCAGAGTGGGCTAAAGCCCCCCCTTGCCCCCCTGGAGTAGTCCCTGACGGTATGTAGCGTCAGCTGTCATAACGAGACAAATTAACCTATCAAATGGGGCGTAAACAATTCCTTGGACAATGTCGATGAGTGGACAGAAATATCTCTGCTCTGGGCCGTGGCTCAGCGGTCCAGGCACCTTGGCCGGTAGTCCGAGTCTGGCAGTGTGCCGCGGGTTCGACTCCCGATCCCGACGGCCTTTACTGCATGTCACCCCCCCCATCTCTCTCCCCATTTCCTGTCAGCCTACTGTCTGTCTCTCTATACAAAAATATAAAATAAAGGCAAAAGCCGAAGAAAAAATAGTGAAAAAATAAATATCTCTGCTGCATCAAACTGCCGCACAAATGCCCGTGCACACAAGTCTCCTTTAAATATTGATACTGGAATTGTGCACCATCACACGCATGCATAGACACAGGTCTCCCTTAAATGTGTGAAACTGATCCCAGTCCTTCAGTAAATACAGTACAACCACTACTAGATGATGGTCTCACTATAATGCTGTATGATGACTGTTTGAGCAATCCTGAAATAGAAATATGAGACGGATGAAGAGCAACAACAGAGGGCACACGATAAGCTGCTGATGTGTTGTCCGCCCACTATGCCATTTGAGAATACAATTCCTTTCACTCTTAATAAAGTGAATGCTTCTCTGCTTAAAGAAAGAAAATGAATCACAAAACCAATTAATCACAAAACCAAAGCCTTATTGTGGTCAGGACATGGTTGCAAAATCTCACTCACCTTCAGACACGGCGAACACATTTGAGGGGTGTCTATTGAACCTACTGTACATTCCCACGTTTCATGAAAATGAAATCTGTTCTTGATTTTGACGTTCTAAAATCTTTTTTGAGACAGACGGACCGATTACAATATCCTACTGTACGTATTGAAATAGTTCCTTCTATCCACAGCAACATGGTTGGCCACAACGTTGCTGACCTTGTTCCTTTTTATTTTTTATCTCTATTATCATAGTGTTTTCATAAAACGGTGAAAATTAATATACTCTTCTACAAATTGCCTCTGCTGCAGGCAACTTCATGGGATGAGCTGAACATTTTTCAACTCACGCTACAACGGTGCCCTGAGCGAGAAAGTAGCACAGAGCGACAAAACCATAAGTCTCGGCTTTCCATTGACTTCATTCTTAGTGCTTTAAAAGCGTTTGTAGCGTTCGTGTGAATGCACCCAACCATGCTTGGCCTTCGCCTTCGGCTTACAAGGAAGCAGAAGCTTTAAATTGATTGAATTTTTCACAGTGACAGCGTATCTTAATTGCCCTTTCCTAAAATCAAGTGACATTGCTTCACTCAGACACAATTCTCTTTCGATTTTCATCCTAGAGTACATGACAAGGCTCCTTTCTTTGTGTTATTACAGTGCGGGAAAAATAGTACACATCACAGCATGAATCAAAGTACTGGGAGATGAAAACTAAAACTACACTATCTCTCTGCATTTGATGTATGTGATTACCTTGCTTAAAGGCTCTGGATAATAGCGTCGGCTAGATTGCGAAATTGTAAAAAGGGGAAATATATTAAATATCTACACAGTATATATATATATATATATATATATATATATATATATATATATATATATATACATACATACATACATATATATATATATATATATCTTGGATTCTTGGTGCCTGTAAAATTAAATGGACATGGTATGAGGTGTCTATACTACAATGACAAAATAAATCACAGCAGCTTCAGCTGTAGTCCCAGATCAATAGTCATCAGCCCTCACCACACCAGTCTGTCTGCCTCCTCCATCATAAGGGAGCCAATGCTGGATTAAACCACGGCATAAATAACATCATTACTCATTATAATCGTAATGCCATGATGTAGCTCATCTTTGTGCCTGTGCCACCCGGTGCCTCTCTATATCCAGACCAATACTGTCAAATGGAGCAGAAGTTAAATGCATCGACTGTACCTGGCTATCAGCATCCACCGTCTGCTCGGTGTATTCTGTAGGTCCACTTGGTCCAGTTGGGTCCTCCATAGCCGGTGTGGAGCCCAGTTCAGCACGGGGACCTTAAGAGGAGAGGAAAGATCTTTCACTACCAAGCCTATAGCGTCCCTACGCTGGCCTTGTTATAATAGCCGAACGCATCAAATGTTCTTCAGACATATTTTGTCATCAAAGATTGATGAAAATAGGCTATAGTATACAGTAGGGGTTGTGAGCTTGTACATCTGGTGCGGAGGGGGAAACAAGGACAGACCCTCGAGGGACTAGACAAGACAAGGCTAGATACAATGTCAACAAACGATAACATCTAAGTGAGACTCATTAGGATTCACTTGGATGGGCAGTGGAAACACTTCTCATGGTAACAATCACCTGAGGCCTGCAGGGGCGAAGAGGAGTCCAGGTCCACCGAGCACAGGGACTCCAGCGGTACATTTATGTTGTACACATGATTGAAGACCATGGGCTGCTCCCTCAGCGTCTGATTGGCTGGGCCAGATGAGGAGGAGAGCTCATCCATCGCCTGCCTCCTCACTCGGGTGGTACGCACCAGCGTGCTGTCTCCTGACGGGGCGGCGCTGCAGCAAACCGCCTGTAGGAATTGTACAAAAATGAATAAAACATTCAAAACGTGTTCTATTTTTCACAATGTCCTCCTCGTTAACAGAATGATAGGACTTATGCAACGGCAAAGTTCCCATTAATTCTTAGACCCTAAGAGCTCAATTATGAACGTCATATAGTATGGCATATAATATGACAGATTTTAATAGATGGAGGCGTGGCCAATGTCATATTGCAATTATGAGCACGGTAAGATGCACTTTCCGACACCCGTGGCGTGCGCAAAACGGCCTTGAATTAGTCATGGGTGTGTTTAGGGCGTCGCCGCCATCCACCCATTCAGCATGTCCGTACCATTCACTTTAACAGTCAGCTGATCTCACATACGATATGCGCCCTTTGCGCCCTTTGCTTTAATAGCAATTCTCTTTGCTATAAAAATAATCCCAAAAGAAGCGCATATAACAGGGGTCTGCAACCTATTTTAAATTAAGTGCCATGTTTTTATTTTCTAGATAGTGAGTCTGCCATATGAAGATTAATTTTATGACACCACATTCAAATTATATTTTGATTTGATATCTTTGTTTTGTATGTTGGGTGTTTCATGGTGTTTTTCCTTTTCTTATGTGAACGTTATTTGTATGCAGCTGTGACTGATAAATTTCTCCCAATACAAGGGAGACAAATAAAGACAACCTTGCCTTGAACCTTGAACCTTTGTCCACAAATATAAAGTTCTTCCTTCTTTTTAAATATTTTCTTGCACATTGTTATAATGATCATTATAAATATATATCCCCCTGCAGTCAGAGTTCAAAGTTTTAATGAATGTATAGAATGTGCTGTGCAGAATGTTATTTGACTATAGATGTTTAAACCGACAATACTCACAATGTCACAATGTTACACGTCGCAATGTGATGCATTGTGAGCTGGTAGATCTGCTATTTTCAAAAGGAATCTTGGAAAAAAGTGACAATTGTGGAATATTTTTTAAACAAAAAGAAGCCCAAAGTCGCTTATAATAAACAGACATGGCAACACTCCAGAGCAGCCCACAGAGCCGCTCTTGTGTAAAATAAAATTAAGAGGTGGTCACTGGTCAGACCCAGGTGTAATCGGTATGAGTGTTTTTAGGTCAAGGGGCTTAATAGCAAATTGCGCAAAGCGAATATAATTAACATATGGACACTCCCCCAATGCTAAAATATGCAGGAACGTGGTATGCCATATGTGTGTGCGTTCAACAAGGCTTCCATAATACGAAAGGGTGCAGAGCGAGGCCAAATTATGTATTACCACATGGGTTTAGTCATACTACAGTATATGACGTTCATAATTGAGGCCTAAGTGTGTGTCTCCATCTACAGTATATTGCACAGGGGTTCCATACAGATCTTTTTTGGCAAGGGACCCAACAATTCATATTGAAAATGTCTGTGTCAACAATATTTAAGAGGAAATGTGTATCTTCCACTTTTGGGCAGACAGTGACAACATACGTTTCAAGACTAACATTTGAATAGAGCTCTGCTTGAACAATTCTAAATGCAAAACTGTATGCTATTCCCTTCATGTTCACTATGGAGCCTAATCACCATACCTTATTAACAAAGTCAACATATCCCCAATTACTCCTTTGGTAACCGTGGTGACCTTGGATTGATTACATTTGAGTAACTATTACAAAATAAACAGTCTATAAAACTAAATAGCCTTAATTATCCCCCCTGGGAGATTGAGAGTTCAACCCTGACTTTGTGTGTGTGTGTGTGTGTGTGTGTGTGTGTGCGTGCGTGCGTGCGTGCGTGCGTGCGTGCGTGCGTGCGTGCGTGCGTGCGTGCGTGCGTGCGTGCGTGCGTGCGTGCGTGCGTGCGTGTGTTGGGGGGGGGGGGGGGGGGGGGATTACTAGGTCAACCAGCATCATATTTCTCGGTGGCAGCAAGCCAAGGACAACGGTAATATTATTTACTTCATAATCACAGAGCAATGGTCCCTCCCAGGGACACCAGACTATGGACTGACACTAGCCAATCACAGCAAGGATAAGCATCCTAACGGATGAACATCCTGCCAGGAACTGGCCTCGGAGGCTAACTGGGGAAATTCAGGCACGTGATAGGGTACAGAGAGATGAGAATGAAATAACAAATAAAACAATATCAAATAAATAAAATAAGAGTCTAGTACTGGAAATTTGCACTTGGTCCAGCTGAGTTAACATAATGGATGTATAATGAACGTACAATCCATCAGCAATGAATATTATGCATTCTGATTCAAGTGGCACTTCTTGGAGGGAAACATTACTGTACACTCTCTCTCTCTCTCTCTCTCTCTCTCTCTCTCTCTCTCTAGCACTACATTACAACCTGAAAACCTTGAAATCTAAGGTCCTTTCAGAATTTGAATGTCAGATTTTTTAGAAATATTTAGTTGTATTTGCCCGAGCGGCATGGATTCTGCCATCCTTTCAGCAAATCCAACCTTGAGCCTCTAGAGACTCTATATTGCTCGAAAAATGGGACAAATGGACTGAATATAGAACCCAACAAAATGACACCACTACAATGGACTGGAATTTGATGCCTGAAAATTATACATTATGAACCCCTGTACTGTAACTGTGAATAGAAATCTGCAAATAAAAAGTAAAGTAAGTAAATGAAAAAGTAAAGAAAATGAAAAAAGAACATCTCAAAAACAGACTGACATCTGAACATACAGTAGGTGTTTTCACCCCAGTGAAGGTAGACTCTAGAACCTTTTTGTCTTTCTTTCATTAAAGTCCCAAAACACAGATATAATGCGCTGATAAATGGACAATATGTTGCCTTTCCTGAACATCGTTATTTAAGTAGCCTATGTCTTATCTTCTTCTTCTTTCGTGTATCATCCTCAAATGTCCAACTCAGTATCGAGTAGCCACGCCCTTGTCTCTGGTCCCACGTGGAAGAGGCCGGCCTCCGAAGGAGGTCTGCACAGGGGGCAGGTGTTAACTATGTGCTCGGCAGAGTGCTCAGGCTCGCCGCACTCGCATGCTGCACTGTCCGCCAAGCCCCACCTCTTCATTGCTGATTTGAAGCAGCCGACTCCAGTGCGCAGGCGGTTCAGTAGGGTCCACTGCCGGCGTGGCAGGTCCTCTCCCTCAACGCCATCACCCGGGTCACAGATGTAGTGGTGCATACGGGAGGGCCCAGCAAACTCCCACTCCTGCTTTCAAGATTCCGCCAGCCATGCACTGGTGGATGAGTCCTCCGGGATGGAACGTAACATCTCTTGTGCCGCCTTGTTGTAAGGGTGGCGGGACTTGAGTCTGTTTGGAGGCTCTATTTCCACTGTAGTGTTGTGCAGGATACGCCAGTCGTGTATTTTGGCTTTCCTTGCTAGCTTGATGGTAGAAGCCTCTCGTCGGAGGCCAGCAAGGACTGGCAGGTAGGACACAGGAGTGGGCTTCAGGCAGCAAGGACTGGCAGGTAGGACACAGGAGTGGGCTTCAGGCAGCCAGTTATGGTTCGGAGCCTATGTCTTATAATACCCACCCATGCACCAGTGGAGCTGCACATTCAAATCCTATTTGTCAATGTAATCACTTTAAGCAATCCTTGTGTTAAGATATTAAAGTATGGTTGATTACACATTCACTGGATTTACTAATGAACTTAATGCAATTTCCAAGGGTCAGTTTTGCAGGGAATGTATTTCAGTTGCAAATTACTCTAGGCAGGCTATAATGCTAGCAGAAGATTTTTCCTGAGAGAGGAATAATCATAATGTATAGAGTTAGACAGTCACAATAATTACGCTAAGCACTTAAAGACATCCTTGAAACCTTTGCACAACGTTTCCATCATAGCTCTCGCCTACACTATGTGGCATCTGGATACAGTTGTACAGACTACAGCACATAAAGTAGCTGGGCAAAAAAGACTGCCTTGTTGAAAATTGTTTTGCCTTGCCTTAATTGCCATTGCCTTAACTTTCCTTTCCCAGAATATCACAGCCAGTGCATTTGTGACTGTCCGAGGTGAAGAACACGTTTCCTCACATCCAGTGGTGTTCTAAAGGAATGCTGTATAAACTAAAATTACATTCTGTCACTCCAAAATGTTTTGTACATAATTTCAGCATCACTGACTTTTTCTGTTTGTATTTGATCTGGCTGAGGGCTCCAAATTCCACCACCTTTTCAGCTATGCTTAAAATGCAGCAAGCAGCTGGAAGGTGGTCCCATGCTCTGCAATTAGCTATAGCCTTATACTACTTATACACTATTATATACCTTATACACTATATTACTAAATCAGTCATTAATTCCAGGCACCTTAGCAGCACAAATTGCTCTTGAGGTGTACCATAGTTTGCTATTTGTAATTTGCATTTAGTCTTGAATTTATATTGTAGGTTATTGTATTTTGTAATCCGGCTTGTTTGCTTTCTTGGCCTTCTAAAATCAGGACAGGACATATGCATATTAATGGACATGACATATGAATGTAACGTAAATACACCGGATTTAGCAAAGATGCTAATGCTCTCAGATGTTCTCAATGTTCTCTTCTGCATCAGGGCTCACTCATCTGAACCAAAATGGCTGGCGTGTTAAGTGGTCAGTGGGTCCAACGGTCCAAGAAGCCTCCAGAACGGCTGTCCAACGTTAAAGCTGCCACTACCTACTGGCCAAAAACTGGAACTGCAGCACGGTCATGGAGGTGGACGTAACGTGCGTCAACCCTGACCTCATATTTGAGAGCGCTCTCAACTTCCGCTCACTCGAGCCATTGAGTTATAAATGTCTTCCGGGTGCTTCAAAACGCCACTGAGCAACTTCCATTGAAATGAATCCCGGTCCTCTATGAGTGGGTCGCATGCCTTTTCTTTTTTTTTGTCTCTTATACTTTTTATCCCACGATTTTGTAACCCATTTTTTCACCCAGTGTCAATTATCTAATGTAATCCTGGGCGCTACACTTCCTCTGCCAACCTGGGGGGGCAGCGGACTGACCTCATGCTTCCTTCTATGCATGAGTAGTCCAAGCTGCTTCTTTTCACCTGACAGGGGAGAGTTTCACCGGCCGGGCGTAGCGCGTGGAAGGAACACGTTAGTCCGACCAGTTCCTTTCCCCTCCATCAGGCTGGCCAGGGGGAGGTAGTTTAGAGACCAGGATTACTGCATGTTTTTTGTGAGGGTACCTACCCTAGGTGACACGGGGAGAACATGCAAACTCCACACAGAAAGGCCCTTTCACCAACCCCGCCTCAGGTATGGGCACTGATGACGCGGAGGAGAGGACACGTCCCCAGCGCCCACAGCTTCCCCAGCGGGAATCGAACCCAGGACCTTCTAGCTGTGCGGCGACAGCACTACCGACTGTGCCACCGTGTCCCCTCATGCCTTTTCAGAGCATGCTTATTTTAATGGTCAATCAATCGGTTGTGTTCCACTATGGATCAATGGAACTAGTGTACTTTGAGTACTTATTTATTGGTACCACTTTTTAATATTAATGTTATATTATCATTAAAACCTCAGTTTTTTTGCCAGTTATTTGGGGGCCCACTTGCTATACCCCCAGGGCCCACCAGTGGGACTCGGCCCACAGGTTGAGAACCAGTGCAGCAGAATACAGCGTGTACCTTCCAGGTGTACTGTAACTGAACAAAAAAAATGCTTGCATGGTCAGCAATTTTAGTTCCCCTGAACAAAGAGTAAGAAAACAAACAGACAGACAAAACAAACAACACTATTGTCCTTTAGAACAAATGAGTTTGTTATTTCCAGAAGGAATTACTTACTGTGTGTATAGCCTAGATTAATTATGTTAGTATAATTCATGTGCAGACTACTGGGGATTAATACTACAATTAATTTGGACGTGAAATGTTCTAAAATAAGTCGTTGTACATGATAACCGTGTACTGTTTCCCTCAGAGCAGGACATTGTGAGTTTATCGCATGTATTCCAATGTCAATGTTGTCAATACTCTTCTTTCTTTTCCATATCTGACAACAAGGTCAGATAGAATGTCAGAGGTTAAACGGTTCCAATATTGTGAATCTAATAGCAAAATAAAATAAAGATCTAAAACGTATTGTTGTCTGAGGGAACATACAGTAAGTATCCTACTGTAACGGCAGGGTACCTGTATAGTGTATAGTATACTACAGGAGTGGGCAACTTTGAAGATTGTGAGGGCCACTATTTCCACACTCACTCCAGAGGGCCACATTGCATATTACTGTCGTAGCAAAAAATAGCCGATCTACAAGCTCAAAACGCGTCGCATTGCGACGCGTTTTGAGCTTGTAGATCGGCTATTTTTTGCTATATTTGAATTGAAATCCTGAATATGTTTTTGCTATTTTTGAATTGGAATCCTGAAAAGTAACCTTTTTTATTTAATTTCAAATGCATTTAGTTATAGTTATGTTAACTTTATGAATGAAGTAATTAAAGCAGGTCATATTTGCATGTATAATAATAATAATATTTCAGTATTCCAAAATAATCTGAGGGCCACATTAAGTGAAGGTGAGGGCCGCATGTGGCCCCCGGGCCGCCAGTTGCCCATGTATGGTATACTATGTCTCGCTAGAATTTGAAATATGCATTTCCAGTACACCATAGCACTTCATCAAACATGTAGTTGTTGCTAGCGTGCCTGAGGCAAGCATGAATCATTTTGAGCACGGACAAATTCCTATGGGCTAAATTAGTGACTTCTGAGGCTCCTGGACCAAAAGTGACAGAATAAAGGTGTAACTAAGGACAACAATAATGAACAGTCCATTCATAATTGTACATTGGCATGCAATGGTTGTTACCTGTAGCGCCAGAAGCAGTGTCAGAGACAGCGTCCAGCATGTGGCAAGCCTGGCGGCCCGGCGGCGCTGCTCTACCAGTGGCATGGCTGGGATGCACCTCACACCACCTCGCCTCTCCTCACCACTGAGCCTGCAAATGAGAGAGAAGGAAAAAAGATAGAGATAAAGTATGCATAAATACAACTGCACGTGTGCTAGGATCACTGTGAAAATAAATGGTAAATGGTGCATGGTATATAGCGCTTTTATCCAAAGGGCTTTACATACGGTAGATGTGCATTACATTCACCCATCAATGGCGGAGGAAACCATGCAAGGCATGCACATCGGGAGCAATTAGGGGTTCAGTGTCTTGCTCAAGGACACTTCGACACTAACTCTGGGGGAGCCTGGGATCAAACTGGGAACCTTGTGGCTCCCATCCGGCCACTCTACCCCTGAGACACTGCCGTGAATGTGTGTGTGCGTGCGTGCGTGTGTGTGTGTGCGTGCATGTATATGCATGGTGGAGCATCAGCTACAGTCCTATCATCATCTTAAATGCCTGAGATGCAGAACAGTAATTAGCTTATAGGACAAAATCACTCTGCCAGGGATTAGGAGACTGGCTATAAGAACCTCTGAACACATTTCTCCACGCAAGACCAAACATTTGATCTTTCCATGGGGGAAGAATGTGAACATATCGTGCAGAGTGAGTGTTGATACTGTAGATGTGTGGAATCTTTCCTTCACAGGGGTCCGTGGATTATAACCTTATTTTCCTAATATGGCATGAAATGAGTCTCGATTCCCAGGCAAAGTCCTTCTTTATTCAATCAAGAGGCATCTCCCATAGTTACATCAGGTTACAAGCATCAAGTCATCTTTCCATAGCACATTCAGGCCAGGCCAAGCCTGTCCTCTCCGTTCTCCCACTCCAACTCAAAACCAACTCTATTATTAGGTATTTTGGGGCGAATTTGCAATGTGTCCTGATTTGGAACCAATTTCACCCTGAGTCCTTAATTATTTTGTGGGACTAGGTAAGGGGCTATTTTCATCTTGCAACAGACATTGGACTGATGTCTAAATGGTTATGAGTGGATGCCGCCTCCTGTATGTTTCTCTATTGGGTATTTGTAAAACTCTTGTTTTCCATGTTTCACTTGTCACTGAAATGCTCTCACATACCAATTGTTGTCCGTTTCTTTCTGTCCTCCCACTGGTTCATCCACCCCAGATTACGTCACAATCCATTTATGTTAAACGACCTCGTCTCATATTATCTCCTTGAGTACTGGGCTCATCACAGAAGCAATGAGGTGATCTTTTTAAGGAGAGTAATTGTGACAGGTGGATGTTAACGGTTGATTGAGAGAAGTTCTTGGACCGTGAATATACTGTAGCCTTCAGGGGAGCCATTTTAACTTATCATGTTTTGTCACTTTTACATTAATCCATTTGGGGCGGGAACCCCTTTCGGTGTTTGCATCATGTTATGCTTTAGCTATTGAAAAATAGCAGATCTGAACGACTGACATAGAAACATAGCTTTCTCAGAAAACTGTCAGGATGTAGAAGACATTTTTAGAATCTGATCTCAGGTCAAAATGGGTTAAGCAGTCTTCTCTCTATGAACTACCTAATATATAAAATTGGAGACATCCAGGGAGTGATGTATTTCAGTTATGAACAAAGAGTCATGATCACAGAACATCAGCGTTATGATCAAAAC
>NC_136800.1:37387157-37389657 GCF_951216825.1 Electrona antarctica
TAAAGCATATAAACAAACAGGGTCTCATGTATCAAGAGCTCATTTTAATAGCAGTCCACCTCCTCGCGATGGTAATTAAATGTGACAGCAGGTAGTCTATCTGCTCCAGCCCTGCACCGCCTCTAAGAGGCTCATAGGAAACAAAATAGCTCCATGATCTTTAAGCTACAAATGTCTTGTGCGTGCATGTGTGCAAGGAGAGATATAGAGAGAGGCAGAGAGAGGGGTGGGGGGGCGATGGAGAGAGATAAGTGTGTTCCTGTTTACGCACAGCTACGTGATGTGTTACTTTGTAGCTTGCCTGCTATTAAAAGTGACAGCACTGGGAATCAATATTGTGTCACTTCACGCCACCCAGTGAATTCCTTGAAGGAAACTGTATAGCCTATGGTCTCGGCACCTCTCCGAGGTTAAAATGAATCTGCCTGGTGCCACAAATTTACATTTCCAATTTCCTTTTTCCTTTGATGGGTATATGACTCAAAATGAGAAATGTGTCGAGATGTCTATAAAGTTTATAACGTGTAAAAAAAAAAATCATTTGCATAATGAAGGCAATTTACACCAAGTAAAGGGTATTTGAGAAATGAATTCTGGCAGATCGCACACTCGGCACCAGGATGGCACGAAGGGGTAAGTGAGGTCTTTGTCCTGGAAGTACAGTTGGGTGCCACCGATATTGTCCCTTATCATTTGACCCATTTAGGCCTGACCTCAAAATTTAAAAAAATCCTTCTAAATCCTCTGTTTTCTGAAATAAATATTTTCACGATTTTTCAAAAATAGCAGACCTACAAAGCTCGTAGCGCGCCACTCGGTGGCGCGCTATGAGCTTGTAGATCTGCTATTTTTCAATAGCTAAATTATAACATAATGTTTAAAACACCAAAAGGGGTTCCCGCCCAAAATGGGTTAACTGTCCTTTTGCGCAGATCACGCAAACCTCAGCAAAAAGAAAAGGACAATATCAATGGCCTCCAACTGTATGACACTATTATGTGTACAAGAGAGGTGATTATATACTGCATGTATGAATGTAACTACCTGGGGAAATGAAGAAAATAAAACATATATTTTTTTACAAATTAACACACAAGCATAGCATTATTTCAAAGCCATGGTCAATCGATTCGTAAATGTCTCCATGTTGTGTCTTGTAGACCTACATTCAATTCCGAGTACTCTGTTTCCCTAAGTTGTGTGAGGACAAGTTGTGCCAGTTCAATACTCGCTTCAGCTACTGTGAAATTATGCATTAATGGATTAACATCTCAGAGACTATTGCATGGTGAAATTCATTAATTTGATTTGTCTAGGTGTCTGAGGGACCAGTGGACTGAAATCAGAAGCCACTGGAAGCATACAGAATTGCACATGCATACATTATGTTTGACAATACAAACACATGTACTGTACGCTTCCAGTCAAATAAACAGTGGACTGTTGAGTTGTTCAGTTGTTCCTGTTCACAGTAATGTGAGAATCACAGTACAGTGATTTAGTGCGGTGTATTGTAAGATTCAATTTTATTGATCCCCAGAGGGAAATGCTGGTGTCATAACAGCAACAGCAGAAAGAATGAAACACAAGTGGTACAGGCAAGAGTCAAGTATAAAGCAAATAGGCAAGTGAGCTGTTCTAGTAAGATAGAAATATCCAGTTCAAATCCAGTTCAAATCATCAGCAGAAGCCCAGTGTTGTGTGTCGACCTCATATTATCTCTGGTTTGACTCCGGCTGCAAAAACTTTGTTGCACGTCTTGACTCTTTACCCTTTTCTGTCCTCAGCCTTCAATGTAGTGAGCGTATAATTCTAACAAAACCTAAAGTGTCAAGGATTGGCAGCTGGAAAAAAGTTCCACCAGGCACGTGTGAGGAATGATTTAGTCTTTTTGTCTCTGATTTAAGACCAGGAGACACAGTATCTTTGAATATGGTGTAATACATAATGAATGGCATTTTTATAACGTTTTAAGTTCTCAAAGCGCTTTACAATGATTCATTCATTCATACAGCACATTGGGGAGATGAAGCAGCGAACAGTCGACGACAGCGTCCTCACTTCCAACATTCACACACCAATGGTGGCAACCACTGGAGGCAATGTGGGTTCATTGTCTTGCCCAAGGACACTTCGACATGTAGACAGGAGCCGGGATCCGAACCGTCGACCCACGGGTCATTGGACGACCTGCTCTATACCTCCTGAGCCACAGCCGCCCTAATATGCATAATATAATACATGTATTTCAGTTCCATCTTAAAACAGACCAGTGAAGTCAAAAGACCATCTGAAAATATTCCTATTTCTCTCTGAGCTGACCCCCCCCCCATTTCTTCCAATATCCTTCTCTCATCAGCAGCTTGTGTTTAATGTAGGCTCCAGTCCAGCGACATGAGAATAGAATTGAATTTAAAAATGCACATAGTAATTACAATGATCCATTGATCCATTCTTAATCATGTTGAGAGTTCAGATAGAGTTATTTCAAAGTTAGAGG
>NC_136800.1:37394657-37442157 GCF_951216825.1 Electrona antarctica
GATGGTATCATTCCCTGGGTGTCTCTTCTGCTCTATGATGGTATCATTCCCTGGGTGTCTCTTCTGCTCTATGATGGTATCATTCCCTGGGTGTCTCTTCTGCTCTATGATGGTATCATTCCCTGGGTGTCTCTTCTGCTCTATGATGGTATCATTCCCTGGGTGTCTCTTCTGCTCTATGATGGTATCATTCCCTGGGTGTCTCTTCTGCTCTATGATGGTATCATTCCCTGGGTGTCTCTTCTGCTCTATGATGGTATCATTCCCTGGGTGTCTCTTCTGCTCTATGATGGTATCATTCCCTGGGTGTCTCTTCTGCTCTATGATGGCATCATTCCCTGGGTGTCTCTTCTGCTCTATGATGGTATCATTCCCTGGGTGTCTCTTCTGCTCTATGATGGTATCATTCCCTGGGTGTCTCTTCTGCTCTATGATGGTATCATTCCCTGGGTGTCTCTTCTGCTCTATGATGGTATCATTCCCTGGGTGTCTCTTCTGCTCTATGATGGTATCATTCCCTGGGTGTCTCTTCTGCTCTATGATGGTATCATTCCCTGGGTGTCTCTTCTGCTCTATGATGGTATCATTCCCTGGGTGTCTCTTCTGCTCTATGATGGTATCAACCTTTCTTTGTTCATCTTTCCTCACATAAACCTGCCTCTACAGTACTGTACCTGCCCTATTTTAGCTCTCCTTCCATTATCTTTTTATCTTACTCTTTGCGTTGAGATTTTCTCAGGCTCTGCTAAGCATTTAGCCTTATCTTTAACCGTACCGTGCCTCTCTAGACATTTTCCAGTAGTAATGACACATCTACGGCAGAGGCTGAATTCCTTATAGAGTTGGAAAAAGCAGATCACCCCCCCCTGTGCACGCTCTCTCTCTCTCTCTCTCTCTCTCTCTCTCTCTCTCTCTCTCCCCATCTTCCTTCCATGGCACCAGCCCTGTTATCCCTTGCTTGCTAGCCCCCTGGAAGTGAAGCCATAACCTCCATTTGCACAGGTTAATGTGCAGCCACCTCAACATGAACACAAAACCAATACCGGGCCTCCCTCCCTGGATGATCACTCTCCCTTTCTCCCTTTTTACCCTTCTTTCTCCCACTTCTCTCTTCTTGTTCTCTCTCCTTCCGAGCTTATCCAGTGTTTCGTTCTCTCTCTCTGTGTGTGTGTGTGTGTGTGTGTGTGTGTGTGTGTGTGTGTGTGTGTGTGTGTGTGTGTGTGTGTGTCTCTCTCTTCATGCCTTTCCCTCTGGTGGTGCTCTCTCGCTACCTTGTAAATTGGACTGTGGCAACATTACGCTGCTTTTCTCATTATTCCCATCACTCTGGCCAAATTGCCTTGTCTTTCAGGATCATTGGGCTCTGTTCATTGGCTGCACCAGCAACCCGGAGGCTTCCAGAGCCCCTTTTCTCATTCTCAGAGCTGTTGCTGCAGAGCAAAGATGGGCCCGAGAAATGGATTTCATCATACGGCAAAAAACAAACCCCAGACCCCCAACGCGAAGCCTCCACTATGCTGATGACTGAATATGTCATGCATCGGGAACTACTTATCAAGTGCGGCGCAAAACAATTTAGTCAGGAAAACACTGTTATTACAGAATATATGGAATGAACAGGCTGAGGCACACAATGGGAAGATGCAGTGTTGCAATGCAGACGGTACAGTTTTTGCATTATACTTCACTGTACAGTACAATATGTTGAACTTTGATCATGTTTTGTTTTCCTTGGTGTTGCTTTTTCCCATGGTATAGATATTTATAGCTGTATCTGTGCATGCTGTCATCCGCTGCAGTTAAGACATTTAAACCAGAGAACAGATTCTACAAATGTATTCTAAATCCTGACAGTTTTCTGAAAAATCTTTTTCTTTATCAGTGCAGTGGTGCTCACACTATTTCATGTCAAGGACCCCCAGAATTATGTGTATTTGGCCACAGACCCCCATCTCAAAATATGTTGTTCCAGCCTCCAGGGACCCCCCCAGAAGCAAAGATTTGAGTTAAAAATGTTCACATTTTCCACGATTTTTCAAAAATAGCAGATCTACAAGCTTGTATCGGTTTGATTGATTAATTGAAGTATTTATGAACAGTACGTATATGCAGAATGGGTACATTCTCTCAACTCAACACATTACACTTGTTTACAACAGGGTCCACCATTTGCACCATTTTCAATTCAGCTTGTAGATATTTTTCAACAGCTAAAAACTATTAGAAAATAGTGGTCAATGTGGTAAAAAGCGATAAGGTGACACACGGTTGCGTGCTCGGGTCTAAATGGGTTAAGACAGATTGGAGTCAACATTGTGCGATGATAAGTAAGTCAGTAAGTAGCAGCAGGCGTTGCTCCCCGGATGAAGAAGCTGTTTGTTGCGTTCTGTACCTCATCAAAGACTCCACGTCTTCAATTAATCATCACCACAGATAAGACAGGAACTCAGTGACACAGAGAGACAGAGGGAACAGAGACACGCGCAGACAGACAGACAGACAGACAGACAGACAGACAGACAGACAGACAGGCAGGCAGGCAGGCAGGCAGGCAGGCAGGCAGGCAGGCAGGCAGGCAGACAGACAGACAGACAGACAGACAGACAGACAGACAGACAGACAGACAGACAGACAGACAGACAGACAGACAGACAGACAGACAGACAGACAGACAGACAGACAGGCAGGCAGGCAGACAGGCAGACAGACAGACAGACAGACAGACAGACAGACAGACAGACAGACAGACAGACAGGCAGGCAGGCAGACAGACAGACAGACAGACAGACAGGCAGGCAGGCAGGCAGGCAGGCAGGCAGGCAGGCAGGCAGGCAGACAGACAGACAGACAGACAGACAGACAGACAGGCAGACAGGCAGACAGACAGACAGACAGACAGACAGTCAAGGACAGACGGAGAGACTGAGCTGATCAAAGGGAGAAAGAAAAATAAAGTGGAATGATGAGGGTTGATGAGAGGAAGAAGACCAGAGAGAGAGAGAGAGAGAATGAATGAGAGAGAGAGAGAGAGAGAGATGTGTGTGTGTGTGTGTGTGTGTGTGTGTGTGTGTGTGTGTGTGTGTGTGTGTGTGTGTGCGTGTGCGTGTGCGTGTGCGTGTGTGTGTGCGTGTGCGTGTGCGCGTGCGTGCGTGCGTGCGTGCGTGCGTGCGTGCGTGCGTGCGTGCAATGTAGACTAATCAGAGAGAGTTTGGTGAGGAATTGACATAGACATATAGAGACAACATTCAACTGGAGAAAACACACTATAGATTTTTCTCAACCGTTCTCATCAAACATTCATAGACTACTGTTCTTCCTCAACAAGCAATTTCACCCAAAAGTCAGTATTGTCTCGCATTGATAGATCAAAAATGTGCATGAGTTATATGAGCTATAGGAGTTGAACACATGAGTTATATGAGCTATAGGAGTTGAACACATGAGTTATATGAGCTATAGGAGTTGAACACAAAAAGGTAAATAAATAAGTAGGATGACATTGTGAAATGTAAACTATGGATGATCGTAAAACGGAATAAATTACCCTAAAAATAAGTTAGATAAATTCCCTCCAAGACATCACCAAATGATTCAGTAAGCTAAGCCTCCAATTTTATGAAGACTGGCACATTTTTACGTCAACAATGTCAAAGATGTTCACGTATTATTATTATTATGATTAAGAGAATCAGATTGCGAATTGAGAATCAGAACTGCGAATCACAGCCCAAGAATGGTAGAGATGGGGGGGTCAAAGAGATGCTGAGAGAAAGACTGGTTGAAATTACAAAACGGAGATGAGAGAGAAATGTATGAGGGACATAAGCCTTATTTCGCGCAACAGTGTGTGTCTGTGTGTGTGTGTGTGTGTGTGCGTGCGTGCGTGTGTGCGTGCGTTGTCAGTACTTGGGAACCAGATTCACCTGTATAATAAAGGGTTACACATTTCTTGGCTCTTATAACCTTCACATATCTCTCTCTCTCTCTATCTCCCCCCATGTCTATCTGTCCAGAGCTATGGTAGACTGGGCATAGCACAGAGCAAGCTGACGTTGACTTAACATTCAAATAGTGATTACTCAGTCTCACACAAAAGCAAAATCCTCAGTGTCAATTTATTTCTGGGAGTGTAGAAATGCCCCCACCCCTCCCTCTCTCTGATGGGTCCATTTGTTTCCATTTTCTCACGCTCATCACTGACAATTTTACTCTGCATAAAGCAGATGTCAGCTGTGGTCTTCAAGGCCTTTTATACAAAAAAAGAAGTGAGGGCTGACAGTGACACTAAAGCAGTTAAAACGCATAATTAATTTTGAGAGACCCATCAATGACTCTGTCCAAACTGTCGATCCATTCCATCCATCTCCAGTATATAGCTGGAGGGGGAGAGATCCTCGGTGTTAGTTTAAGTCTGTGTGCCCTTCGAGCCACCTCTGTCCATACAGCCCACAAACACCTTACATCAGCGTTTGTTCCATCCGGCACAGTGTGACCGCAGAAGTGTGTCAGGGGGTGGCATGCATTGGCAGTCAGGGACGGAGACAATGTGCAATGTTCAAAGAGGGATATGTAGTGGCTACTGACTTCAATGGGCTCTATGCACAGCCACCTTCACAGGTGATACTAATGAAGGCTCTGTTCCATTCTGGTCAAACAGAGTCAGGGTGCTGCTATAGTGCGTGTTGGCTCACTGGAAACACTCTGATACACCAGTGCATGGTCTCAAAGTGTCCTTGAGTGGGTTCCAAGTGGCCCTGTACGGGTGTGTAACTCTGAGAGTGTACAGACATTTGTACACTCTCAGAGTTATGGGGGTCCTGGGAATTAAAACGTTTGAGAACCACTGCACACTAAATGGAACAGAGCCAATTAGTACCACCGGTAACACGTGTGGAGGAAGTAGGGAAGGGGCCCGCAAGTAGGAGTAATTCTGTGTGCATATAGCCCATTCTAATGCCACATCGGGGTCCCGCTGTGAACCCAGCTTTAAAGCTACCTATAGGCTTTGTGTATTTTCACAAAGCCTTAGTGTATTTTCAGTTTTCGCTCTTCGTTTGCGGCATGTTGTAGCCTAAGCCTGTAGGTCACTTTAATCATATACTGTATATATATATAGCGTCGCTACTTTGGAACGAACATTGGTAGAAAATGTCACTGTATATTTGCACATAATTTGTGACATTTTTCCTCTGCATTTATCCATCCAATAAGCAGCAGTGAGCTCCATCCTACATCACTCGGGAAACAATGATGGATTAAGAGTCTCGCTCAGCAGGGACACATTGCTGGTCTGGGAATCAAACCTGTGACAAACCTCTGCCTGCCCAGGCGCGCTCATTAGCCACTACAAGCTCACTCACTACACATTGTGAGCCTGTAGATTGGTGGTCATTTTTTGGTGAGATTTGGTGTAAACTAGCGGACCTAGTGTAGAGCCCTGTGGCACCCTGGTCAAAGGTGACAGAGAGGCATTCCGACTCAGTGCCATTCCGACAGCGTGGCTCCCGCGTGCGGTTAGCGTCAGGGTTAGTGACAGGCTTAAGTTGTTAATATACTGTGTAGCTGACTTTGAGTTATAATGTAGGACAGAACAGTTATGTTCCCAATGGGATCTACTACATTCCCCAATGGCTTAAAACTGTTTTTGTATGCTAGTAGAGAAATGAAGATGTATTGTAGCCTATTGTAACGGTTTATTATTATTATTATTTCTGGTATTGTTGTTTATGGTTGTGGTTGGTGAAATATATATATGTAGTTATGTACTTATTGCTATTTCCATATATATATATTTATACTAACAAACTATTGTAAGGGACCGGTAGCCTTTCTTTACAGTTATGGAGCTAAGCTTATACAGTATATCAGGATTATCAGCAGTCTTGTTTACGCTGTGCCATTACGGCCAGTGCTGCTGCTGTCGTTACTGTGCTTTCCCAAGTTGCAGACGGAAGATGTCCCTTCTCGCGAGAACCGGTATAGGAGCTGCGTGAGGTCCTGATCACCCTCATTGGCCGAGCCGGTCATGTGATGCTCTGAGGCCTCAGAACGTCTACTATAAAGGACAGACTTTGCCTGGCTTTCAACGAGATGACATCGCTTATTTAGCTCTAGCTGTTCGCTATTATTCTGTTGGTTAACTTTTGCTTATTCTTTTATGTTCAGCTACCTTCGGGAAGGAGCGATAGGCTTAAGTTGTAGTTTCCCTTTGTTATCGGTTAGGTTTTGGTTAGGCAAAGTTATTTTAGTTTTGTTGTCTCCTTTTTCTTTCTGGGAACACCCCACCACTGTAAGTCATACCGCTCTTCTTTAATATCTTACCATATTCATAATACTGTCTACTAGTTATCGCTATTATAAATGATTGCAATATACTTGAAAGTCGATTAACTTCCATCATGTATATGAGCCAACACTTTTGTACCTCTGTAACTTAGTAGAAGTATTTTCAACTTTTGATTGAAGTTTCCTGTCCATTTTATATGTTATGCGTACCCTTTACCCCTAGACCTAATTGGTGCGTAACACCTATGTATACTGTTTTATAGGCTTTAAGCTTCAACCTAGCAGTTGTTTTTGTTACATCTTAATTTACTGTGCAGGAACACACTAGCATGTGTGTGTGTGTGTGTGTGTGTGTGTGTGTGTGTGTGTGTGTGTGTGTGTGTGTGTGTGTGTGTGTGTGTGCATGCGTGCGTGCGTGCGTGCGTGCGTGCGTGTGTGTGTGCGTGTATCACATAAGCTGGGGCCTCCATTCAGCTTTTACACACTTCTCCTGGTACCCATTTTCCATCTTCCCCGCTCAGTTGATATCCTCCAGCGCCTCGTGTTAATTACTTTAACGAAACATTCATCATCGCTTTCAACAGTATGCAAAAATATATCAACTCTCTGTCAAGACTACGCTGTGACAAGCACTTTTATTCTCTATCCTCCTCCTCCCTCGCCTTCTCTCGCTCTCCCTGTGTTTCACTCAGGCGGCGTTACAATGAAAACCGCTTTCATCCTTTGCTTATGTATCTATGACTCCTGTCTGATTCTCCCCCTCTCTCTCTCTCTCTCTCTCTCTCTCTCTCTCTCTCTCTCTCTCTCTCTCTCTCTCTCTTTCATACGTCTCTGCTCTGATGTAGCGGTTGTTCTCCTTTCATCTTCCTCTTTCATACGCTTGTGTTTCCTGCGGACCAGAATTTGAAAAGATATTGTTCTCCTCTACCTTTGGTGTAAGTAAAAAAAAAAAAAAAAAAAAATTACTCCCACCTGCTCTCGTCTCCATTTTACTCTCTCTTTCTCTCACTCTCACTCACATGCGCGCACACACACACACACACACACACACACACACACACACACACACACACACACACACACACACACACACACACACACACACACACACACACACACACACACACACACACACACACACACACACACTTCATCTCTCTTCCCTCAGGTTGAAACAACGCACCAGAAAACATGGCAACAACATAACGCCTCAAGCTGTCAGGGAGGCGATAACATAACTACGGGGGATCAGAGGGGATTGGCGCTCTCCTCTGTTGCTGCTGCCTGTTTCTCTCTCACACCACGTCGGAGGGAATAGAGAGGTGCTCCCGGCTCGCAGCAGGGGATCCTATTCTATTACCAAATGAGGGAGAGCTCAGTGTCAGCAGAACCACAATGATACGGTTTCTATTCAAAAACCTGTGTGGTGTCGCATTTTGTTGACAGATATTATTAAGGGCCTGCGTTTGTAGTGTTGCGAGGAAGCCGGGTATATACAGCCCAGTGCAGAGTGTGTTTCCATTGCATCAACTCTCTTGTTGTGCTTCCAATCATGCTGCATGCACGATAGTCTTAGCCTGGATCCAGCCCAAAGACCCCGCCCACTCTCTGAGTGGACTGAGTCTCTTGGTCTGGTGTTAGCCTGGATCCAGCCCAAAGACCCCGCCCACTCTCTGAGTGGACTGAGTAGAAAGCTACAGCTACAGTCTGATAATCAGGCTACGATAGTCTCACGTTGCCAGACTGTTGCCTCTCGCAATTTTCATTTCATTTCAATGCCTAGAACGGAAGCTCTGATCATGAGCAAGCGATAAAGCGGAAGTGAAGCCTCCTCCCCACTTGCGTTTCGCCTTTACAGTCGTGCACATTTATCCTAATATAAATCAAAATCATCTAAGCATATAATATATCTTGCTGCTTAGCAGAAATTGAAATTAAAAAATAAAATGTAAAGATATTTTAAAATATATTTTGGTAAACGGAAATGGCAGCTCAGGAGGTGTAGTCCCAGACTATATACGTAGCATTCGGAGATTGTGGAATAATTGTATGAATGAATATGAACTTGAATATGAAAACGATGGTTCTCAATTGTGGTACAGACAGAGGGAACTGCTGGTTTCCAGTGTGTGGTACAGACAGAGGGAACTGCTGGTTTCCAGTGTGTGGTACAGACAGAGGGAACTGCTGGTTTCCAGTGTGTGGTACAGACAGAGGGAACTGCTGGTTTCCAGTATGTGGTACAGACAGAGGGAACTGCTGGTTTCCAGTGTGTGGTACAGACAGAGGGAACTGCTGGTTCCCAGTGTGTGGTACAGACAGAGGGAACTGCTGGTTTCCAGTGTGTGGTACAGACAGAGGGAACTGCTGGTTTCCAGTGTGTGGTACAGACAGAGGGAACTGCTGGTTTCCAGTGTGTGGTACAGACAGAGGGAACTGCTGGTTTCCAGTGTGTGGTACAGACAGAGGGAACTGCTGGTTTCCAGTGTGTGGTACAGACAGAGGGAACTGCTGGTTCCCAGTGTGTGGTACAGACAGAGGGAACTGCTGGTTTCCAGTGTGTGGTACAGACAGAGGGAACTGCTGGTTCCCAGTATGTGGTACAGACAGAGGGAACTGCTGGTTTCCAGTGTGTGGTACAGACAGAGGGAACTGCTGGTTTCCAGTGTGTGGTACAGACAGAGGGAACTGCTGGTTTCCAGTATGTGGTACAGACAGAGGGAACTGCTGGTTTCCAGTGTGTGGTACAGACAGAGGGAACTGCTGGTTTCCAGTGTACAGACAGAGGGAACTGCTGGTTTCCAGTGTGTGGTACAGACAGAGGGAACTGCTGGTTTCCAGTGTGTGGTACAGACAGAGGGAACTGCTGGTTCCCAGTATGTGGTACAGACAGAGGGAACTGCTGGTTTCCAGTGTGTGGTACAGACAGAGGGAACTGCTGGTTTCCAGTGTGTGGTACAGACAGAGGGAACTGCTGGTTTCCAGTGTGTGGTACAGACAGAGGGAACTGCTGGTTTCCAGTGTGTGGTACAGACAGAGGGAACTGCTGGTTTCCAGTGTGTGGTACAGACAGAGGGAACTGCTGGTTTCCAGTATGTGGTACAGACAGAGGGAACTGCTGGTTTCCAGTGTGTGGTACAGACAGAGGGAACTGCTGGTTTCCAGTGTGTGGTACAGACAGGGGGAACTGCTGGTTTCCAGTATGTGGTACAGACAGAGGGAACTGCTGGTTTCCAGTGTGTGGTACAGACAGGGGGAACTGCTGGTTTCCAGTGTGTGGAACAGACAGAGGGAACTGCTGGTTTCCAGTATGTGGTACAGACAGAGGGAACTGCTGGTTTCCAGTGTGTGGTACAGACAGAGGGAACTGCTGGTTTCCAGTGTGTGGTACAGACAGAGGGAACTGCTGGTTTCCAGTGTGTGGTACAGACAGAGGGAACTGCTGGTTTCCAGTGTGTGGTACAGACAGAGGGAACTGCTGGTTTCCAGTGTGTGGTACAGACAGAGGGAACTGCTGGTTTCCAGTATGTGGTACAGACAGAGGGAACTGCTGGTTTCCAGTGTGTGGTACAGACAGAGGGAACTGCTGGTTTCCAGTGTGTGGTACAGACAGAGGGAACTGCTGGTTTCCAGTGTGTGGTACAGACAGAGGGAACTGCTGGTTTCCAGTGTGTGGTACAGACAGAGGGAACTGCTGGTTTCCAGTGTGTGGTACAGACAGAGGGAACTGCTGGTTTCCAGTGTGTGGTACAGACAGAGGGAACTGCTGGTTTCCAGTGTGTGGTACAGACAGAGGGAACTGCTGGTTTCCAGTGTGTGGTACAGACAGAGGGAACTGCTGGTTTCCAGTATGTGGTACAGACATAGGGAACTGCTGGTTTCCAGTGTGTGGTACAGACACAGAGGGAACTGCTGGTTTCCAGTATGTGGTACAGACACAGAGGGAACTGCTGGTTTCCAGTATGTGGTACAGACAGAGGGAACTGCTGGTTTCCAGTGTGTGGTACAGACAGAGGGAACTGCTGGTTTCCAGTATGTGGTACAGACAGAGGGAACTGCTGGTTTCCAGTGTGTGGTACAGACAGAGGGAACTGCTGGTTTCCAGTGTGTGGTACAGACAGAGGGAACTGCTGGTTTCCAGTATGTGGTCCAGACAGAGGGAACTGCTGGTTTCCAGTGTGTGGTACAGACAGAGGGAACTGCTGGTTTCCAGTGTGTGGTACAGACAGAGGGAACTGCTGGTTTCCAGTGTGTGGTACAGACAGAGGGAACTGCTGGTTTCCAGTATGTGGTACAGACAGAGGGAACTGCTGGTTTCCAGTGTGTGGTACAGACAGAGGGAACTGCTGGTTTCCAGTATGTGGTACAGACAGAGGGAACTGCTGGTTTCCAGTATGTGGTACAGACAGAGGGAACTGCTGGTTTCCAGTATGTGGTACAGACAGAGGGAACTGCTGGTTTCCAGTGCTCATGGTACAGACAGAGGGAACTGCTGGTTTCCAGTGTGTGGTACAGACAGAGGGAACTGCTGGTTTCCAGTGTGTGGTACAGACAGAGGGAACTGCTGGTTTCCAGTATGTGGTACAGACAGAGGGAACTGCTGGTTTCCAGTGTGTGGTACAGACAGAGGGAACTGCTGGTTTCCAGTATGTGGTACAGACAGAGGGAACTGCTGGTTTCCAGTGCTCATGGTACAGACAGAGGGAACTGCTGGTTTCCAGTGCTCATGGTACAGACAGAGGGAACTGCTGGTTTCCAGTGTGTGGTACAGACAGAGGGAACTGCTGGTTTCCAGTGTGTGGTACAGACAGAGGGAACTGCTGGTTTCCAGTGTGTGGTACAGACAGAGGGAACTGCTGGTTTCCAGTGTGTGGTACAGACAGAGGGAACTGCTGGTTTCCAGTGTGTGGTACAGACAGAGGGAACTGCTGGTTTCCAGTGCTCATGGGTTTCCTGGTGAATGAGATTAGCTGCTGGGTCTCTAGGGTCAGATGTGAGTATTACAATGATGTTTGATGTCAATGATTATTATGAATGACATGAATTGGTTTTTAGTAGATCTCAATCTCAGCATGCAGATTTCCCCCTCCTGGGCCTGCTTTGTCTTTCATTGGTTTAGGTAATCTGGTTACAGAGAACAAGCCTTTATCTAGCAAGAGAAATTGAGTTTCCTGCCATGGGAACTATACGACAAATACTGCTAGATTGGAGAGGGAATGCCGCTCTTACAGAGCATAGCTAAAATGGCTTTGTGCCAGTTTCCAACATCCAGAGACGATTTCCAGGGTCTGAGCAGCCAATCACTGCATTTGCAGGGTTGCATCAGGGGTTGGATGAACTTGGATCGTTTTGAATGTGCAACCACCATGTTTGTTGGGTTTAATCACAGCTCTGTGTTGAAGAGTGATTGATTGACAGGTGCTTATCGTCATATTATTGGTTGAAATTGGTTAGTACTTAATTGTTGATGTAATCACGCATGTGTTTGTTTAATAGGAAGTATTCGGAGCAGAAGAGTTCAATGTACTGTATTGAATTGTGGTGTCAAAACGAGAGCTCAGCCATGAAGGTAAAGCTCTACCTGCCGATCTTTGTCTCCAAACTCACCTATGGTCCGGGTATGTATGGTCAAGGTAAGAAGCTTACAACGCGTCGCATCCGCAACACCCTCCCTGTGAGCTTGTAGATCTGTAACCTCGTCGGAAGTCTAAATCATGCTAAGCCCTGCTGCTTAATAATGTGACATTGTAGGTCTGGGAGGAGAGGAGTAATAATTAATATAAGTATGTCAAATCATTGTTAGAATGAGTTAGGCTCCGCTATACATGATTAGTTCCTAAATTAATTATTCACAATAATGGAAGGGGGGAGAGGGGGAAGCTTGTTTACAGATTATCCCACCTACAGCTCATTAGTTTTTGATTAATCCTCTTCATCTCAAATATAAGGTCATTGGGTCCCAGGCTGTAACATTGTGTAACAAATTAAAATAAAATAGCCATTATAAAGAAATTGGCCTGAGGCCAAACTTATTTGCAGACCCCTGTCCTAGCCTGGCAAAAACTCTATAAATGTTTCACTGGCTGAGACAGCCCACCTCAACTGGATTGACAGATATTCAGTGGTAGTGGCACCAGGACATGACAAGCAAATCAAAAAGCAAGTCAATTTTACATCAAAATATGCATTGCCCTGTAATGCAAGAAAATATATTTTTTAACATGGAAACTGAAATGACTTCAAAATGGATTTTCTGCTGCAAGAATTAAGTATACATAATGGATCCTAGTTTGTATTACTCAATGTTACCTTAACCAATTATACCCTATACTTTGTTGAACGTCATTCGTCCCCTCCTTTTCCCCCTATACACAAATCTCTTACCTCTCTACCAAGAATAGACAATCTACAAGCTCACAATGCATCGCAATGTGCAATTTTTGCAGAATGTTGGCCTAATATGACATGCCCACTAGGGCATTCACTTCTAGTCATTTTTACTAGTTGACTAGTTGCCTAGTTTACTAGTCGACTAGTCGACTAGTTGTTTAACTACCTATTATGTAAAAAATAAAATAAATTAAAAATTTGTACATTGAAAAACTGTGTACATGGTGACTATAACTATAATCTACCTGATCTTGAGGCCTACAAAATCGGGGGGGAAAAAGAACCCCCCCCCCCCCCCTTTTTTTTTTCTTTTTCTTATCAACTAGTCAACTAGTACCAACAAGGTCGACTAGTGGATTTACTAGTCGACTAATAAACTAGTCGACTAGTTGCTTAATGCCCTAGAATAGACATAGGAATAGTTCATGTGATTAAACCAAGATGAACAATGTATAATACAGTAGCGCTAGCTGTGTCTCCACATATGGGAAGAGAAAGCAGTGATGTTCTTGTCTTTAATGGAATACTGTAACAGCCAACCCATCTGGTTAGCTAAATGAGTCACTTTGAATATCTGTCACACAATATTGATCCCAGCAGCAGAGCCAGGTTGGTAAGGCATCCATTATCAAATGAGGTATAAAGCCAGGTTGGTATACGGCTTCTATAATTGATCACGCTAGGAGTGAATCCTTAAGGCTTTCATTATCGATTGACATGCATGAAGATAGAGACTGGTACAGATTTCATTATTGACAGATTTGGGGTCAGACTGGTAATCATTTCAAGTAAGAGTTGAGATTTTCCCATCAAGAATGGGACTCGAGGGTGGGGCCCGATCGCTATTGTAGCGCCTCTAGTATTGATTGAGCTACAGTTGGATCAGTGAGGCAATACCGGCAGTGTGGATTGACTTGGGGTTCAGATCGTCTCTCCACTGTGTGGCGGGTGCCAGTGCGGGCGCATTGTGTTGTACGTGATGCTATCAGTTCCAGGAATAGGCCGGTGCGGAGGCGACACACAGATCTAGTTCATTAGCAAGCAGTCTCTGTATGCTAGAGCTGACACCGAGGCAGGCTGTGTCAGCTCAGCAGCGTGCTCTAATTGAGCAGAGACGGGAGATAGGAATAAATGCTTGTCTTATCAGCGAAAGGAAATAGCAAATAAAGACAGTATATACTTGGAGGAAAAATGATTCCCCATTTATATGTGAATGTTATGCTGTTCTTTGGCAATATTGGAAACAACAGATATTATAATACATCACTAATACATTATGGAACAACATGTCATATAACACACAACATATCCCCAAACTTTGTCATGTCAAGGACCCCCAAATTCACACTAATTTAGCCAGCGGGCCCCCATTTGAAAATAATATGCCAGGGACCCCCATAAGAGAAGATTTTTACGGCTCTAGCAGTGATTCTCAATTGAGAGAATCACTGATTCATATAACACACAACATATCCCCAAACTTTTTCATGTCAAGGACCCCCAAATTCACACTAATTTAGCCAGCGGGCCCCCATTTGAAAATAATATGCCAGGGACCCCCATAAGAGAAGATTTTTACGGCTCTAGCAGTGATTCTCAATTGAGAATCACTGGACCCCCAGTTTGACATGCATTATAGGCTACGGACCCCCATTTAATGGCATTTATATCTCTGGGACCCCCAATTTATATTGTAAAATCAAAGTTAATTTAACTCTGTGAGAGTGTACAAAGAGTGTACAAAGAGTACAGATACTGTACCTAACGGGTCCATGTTTTGGTTCCATTTGTACAGTCTCTGTACTCTTTGTTCATGACATCACCCACAAACCCGCAATGGTCCATTTGGTTCCAAACTATCATTTAGCTGGGGACCCCCTGGAACTGCCTCAGGGACCCCTGCGGGTCCCCGGACCCCACTTTGGGAACCACTGTTCTAGTCCCCCTTGTGGCAGGGCTCTATAAAGGATGGCAATATCTGTCCGTCAGTCTATCCATCAGTAAGTCCATTGGGCTGTACCAACATTTTGGTTAAAAAGCACTGGCAGGATTGCCATGGAATTTGCTGTGCTCTTTCATGCTCCCTGCCTGGATAATGAACAACCATCTTACGCACATTTAGCCTGAAACAGATGATGCAATTATACACTACATTGTTGTTGTTTATATAGAGCTAGTTATCGAGCTCAGGGGCTCCCACACCTTTTAACTTGAGACACAACAGATACATTTAAATCCTCAGGACTCGGATGAGTGAAAATAGCCAATCTACATCTACAGTACAAGCTCACAATGCATCACGATGGGTCTTTATTTATCTTGTGTATACTGTACAGTTGGGTGCCACCGATATTGTCCCTTATCATTTGACCCATTTAGGCCTGACCTCAAAATTATAAAAAATCCTTCTAAATCCTCCAGTTTTCTGAAATAAATATTTTCACGATTTTTCAAAAATAGCAGACCTACAAGCTCGTAGCGCGCCACTCGGTGGCGCGCTATGAGCTTGTAGATCTGCAATTTTTCAATAGCTAAATTATAACATAATGTTTAAAACACCAAAAGGGGTTCCCGCCCAAAATGGGTTAACTGTCCTTTTGCGCAGATCACGCAAACCTCAGCAAAAAGAAAAGGACAATATCGATGGCCTCCAACTGTACAGTACAAGCTCACAATGCATCACGATGGGTCTTTATTTTTCTTGTGTATACTGTATATATATTTATGTAGGCTATATTTATTGAAAATCGACAATAATAATTCTAAACTAAATGTAGGAAGCGGAAAAAAAGGGATATTTACCCGCGTCCCAGATGTGGCACTGATCAAGCCTATTACACGGTGAATATTGATTCAAGTAGCTGGCAAATTCTGCTCCACCCACCCTCCAATAATATGAATATTTCCAAAGGTACAAGCTTTGCATTAGTGAGCCATCACAAATGTGTAAATAAATGGGCCGTTTTGATGTGTTGCATGAATTGAATCACCTCACTGTAGGGTAAAAAAAACCATTTGGGAATAAGTCCATACGGTACATTATACACCGAAGGCTGTATATGTAAGGAACTTAGGAACACGAGCAGCACGTGCGCTGAAATATGAGCAGCGTTCTCAAGCTGTGTGACAGAGCACTCCAGCAGCATTTGCATGGCAGGCACACTTTCGGAATGCTATTGATTTACAAGCTCTGTTAAAGACATGCCGATGCCCCCGCGGCACCGGCAGATACATTCGGTGCCCCCTAGCTGAGCCGTGGGAAAAAACTTCAAAACATGTATACGAAACCAATTAATGCTGCACGATTTAATTTAATATATACACTGTATATTCTTGCTCCTGCGTAGGAGGGATGCGTTTTCCTGTATGAGAGCTAGACTACAAAACCACACCGGCTAATAATTATAAAATGGCATCGCACAGTTGTTAAGAAGAACGTACATTAAACGTACAGTAAAAAAAAAAAAAGAAAAAAAATTGTCTCCACCAGGCCGAAGGCATGGGGAGAGAGTATGTTTTGCACTCCGTCCGTGTGTGTGTGTGTCCGTCCGTGTGTCCTTCCGTCCGTCCGTTACCAGCTAATCTCCGGCACCGTTAACCCGGTCGATGCCAAACTTTGCACACACACTCCCTGGATGCCAACGATGAACCTCTGCCCCGCATTTTCCAGAACGGCCTGTTATAGCGCCACCATGAGGCAGCTTTTCACATTTTTTACCTAAAACTGCACCGATCTGCGTGAAATGTTGCATGCACACTCCCTAGAGGCCAAGGACAAACCTTTGACCTGCATTTTCCGCATCTGCCTTTTAGAGCGCCACCAGGAGGCCGACTTTTGTAACACACATTTTTGGATATTACTCCTCCAGATTCTGTCCAAAATCTCTATGGTCATGTGCTCAAGTCGGATCTGTCCGATATTTCATATTCCATCCTAATTGGCTATAATTGGCTTTCACAGTTTGCAAGATTGACCCGTTTTTAACAAAAGCCTCAAATCATGAACGCATCATGCAATTTACGTGAAATCTTTCACACATTTTCTTACTAGGCTGAGGAATATATCCCACCCTTTTCACATTGGCCTGTTATAGCGCCACCAACAGGTTGATTTTTGCAAAACACATTTTTGGAACAAAATGCCTCAAATCATCCAATTGCCATCAAAGGCAAACATGTTTATATTACTCCTAAACATTTTGCCAAACATCTCACACAGTCCTATCCTCCTGGTGGAGACCTGTGCCCAGAAGGGCACTTCTTCTAGTTAGTTACTGTGCAGATTACATTAATACAAAACAGACATTAAATGATACATTATGATGAATGATTATAGGTATAAAGGTACCCAGCAGCACACAAAGTAATTACAATCAGCCCCACCTTTACACACTGCAACATTAAAGTGATGGACACATTAATGCATTATTAATATTACAATCAAATGATATGATTGTGAAATGGGCCCTTCTGCATAATGAGTAGGCTACTTTTACTTTCGGTATTTTGATACCAATGCTACTGTATGTTGGTGTGTGTATGTACTTTTTCCCCCAAGTAAGAAAAAACAACTGTTACTCGTAACAGAGTAGTTGCACAAGTATACTTTTATTTGAGTAAAGCCTTTGTTTCTGTGAATTGTGCTTGACAATCTGCTGTACTGTACTGTACTGTGCTGTAATGTATGTATGTTGTAGCGTATGAGAAAAAAATCACACACGTGTGAACTGAGTGGTGTAAGGTCTTATATAGCCTGATCAGCTCTGATCTGACGTAATGTCTGACGTAATGAAATCACACCCGGGTGAACTGGGTGACCGTAGCAACCATGCTCATTTTTTGGTACGAACAGACAGACAGACAAACTAACAAAGCCAGTTGTAGGAGTGGTTTACACCACTCAAAAATAAAACAATGAGTACAAGAGAAAACCAAAACAAACGTGTGAACTGAGTGGTGCAACTCCCCTCTCCCCCTCCCCCCCCCCCCCCTCTCTCTCATTAGCAGGCAACAGTGCAGCACTATCTCTCTCTCTCTGTTTCTGGCACAACAGCGCCACTTTTGCCCCTACTGGTACTCATAGTCACACACATACATAGTCACATAGGTTAACACATAGGTTAACATTAACACAGACATTGCTACAGCTAGACTGAATGGTGCAAACTATCAAACAATAGATAGCTGGAACCATATTCTCTATCAAGTTAGGACCTCTACTGTATAACTAGCATGACATATATAACTAATTATATCTGTATAATCCCTTTTTTTTTTTTTTTTGGTCTTTGTTGACATTTTTGCTCGTATCTTTTTCTTTTCAGGCCTATGACGGGGTGGGTTGGGAGGGATTAATTTATTGTTCTTTATTTACAATTTGTTTTGATATATGTTTATGTTGGATTTAATTGTTATCATTACTATATTTTCTCTTTTATTTTTTTTTATTTTTTTGTCAACGGTGGTTGGTGCAGGGGTTTGGGGGTAGGATTTTTAAAAATGAGGCAAGGGGCAAGCCACTGATAATAATTTGAATTACACTTTGTGTGCACTTTCTTTGTATGCCTGTACCTGTGCCTTTCATCCAAAAAATGAAATAAAAATGTGGGCTATTTTCACTTGTTTGAGTCCTGGGGAGACATCACATTTCTATTTTCTGTCTTAAGCTAAAAGGATTAAGAACCCCATGGCTTGATGACTATAGCTCTATATAAACAATGTAGTGTAGGCCTATAATTGCATCATCTGTTTTGGGCTAAATGTGTTTAAATACGTTAAACACATCTAGCCCAAAACAGAAGGTCTATTTTCACTAGTTTTCACCCTGGGGCGACATCAAATTTCTCTTTTGTGTCTCAAGTTAAAACGTTTTGGAACCCCATGCCTTGATGAATAGCTCCATATAAACAACAATGTAGTGTATAATTGCATCATCTGTTTTGGGCTAAATATGTTTACGCAGGTTGGCCTATCTCTCTAGTCTACATCTATAATTAAATTTGAATAGAACAAAACACAAGACACAAACCTATACAGCTAAGCAGCTGTGCCCATTTCTGTGTAGCTTGATGTTCAAGACAGTCCTAGGCTGTAAGAAGACACGATTGATCCCGAATGCCGCAGCACGCCTGGTCTTCAACAACAACACAAAACTTCACGCTTCCCGCATTTTTCCACTCCCTTCATTCATTGGCTACGGGTTGGGGGTGCACACGCAAATCCGACACACCAAAGGTCCGACATGCGGAAATCACCCGTCGCTCCCGACATGCATTGCACCGTGCTTGCGGTTAGGTTTCTGGTTTAAGTACTTCAGTGTTTTGTACCATACTATTGTATGAGTACCGAACAAAGAATGTTTGCTTTCGCCATCTTTGTTGAAGAAGAGTCTGGGCAATTAAGGTTTAGTCTTACTAGATGTACTAGTAAGACTACTAGGGTTTGAGGTCGGTCTAATGACATATCGGACCAATAGTATGTCGGAACTAAAGCCTGTACCCTGCACGGGTTGCTGCCGCAAGTACTAAATATTTTGGCCTACTTAAAGGGCCACTTCACCCCTTTTGCAACCAGATCGTATTTGAATTATGTTTAATTTACTTTCCTGTGGTTTTTATGTGAGTAATATGTGTTTTTAGATATTTCAGTATTTCAAAGTGTCCATGGGCTCCATGATGTCATGGACACTGGGCTCACTTATATCCTGGACTACATGTTGTCTCAGTAAGACAGCCCTCCCCCATCCACAAGGAGGAGCAGTGGACCAAAGCATTATGGGAATTGTAGTCCAGGAAGGAAGTGAGCCCAGTGTTCATGACATCATGGAGCCCATGGACACTTTGAAATACTAAAAACACATATTACCCACGTAAAAACCCCAGGAAAGTGTTTCTTGTCTCCCAAACATCATTAAAATAAGATCTGGTTGCAAAAGGGGTGAAGTGGCCCTTTAAGGCAACCAAAGGCCACCCCCACACCTTCAAGACACGATCCAACCTACTGTACAACCCTTCCCACTCACTTAGACCAGCTAACACAGGAATACTATCCAAGCCTTGCCTAAAACAGTCAATGACAATGCTCCACACGCTTTCTGGTATTCATTCTAAACTGACAGTATGATCACACCTACTCAATAGTTCTAGAACCTTGTTTCCAGAGGCGTATCTACAATAAGGCAAGGGCCGGCGTCCGCCTGTCCAAATCCATTTCTGGCCTGGCCAAAATCCATACAATGAGAAAAAATCACACCTGTGTGAACTGAGTGGTGTAAGGTCTTATATAGCCTGTCTGACGTAATGAAATCATGTCTGACGTAATGAAATCACACCCGGGTGAACAGGGTGAACATAGCAACCATGCTCATTTTTTCTACAC
Source organism: Electrona antarctica (assembly GCF_951216825.1). Classification (NCBI taxonomy): domain Eukaryota; kingdom Metazoa; phylum Chordata; class Actinopteri; order Myctophiformes; family Myctophidae; genus Electrona; species Electrona antarctica. The sequence continues at coordinate 37,414,710 of NC_136800.1, forward strand.
TAACAAAGCCAGTTGTATGAAATCACACCCGGGTGAACAGGGTGAACATAGCAACCATGCTCATTTTTTCTGCACTAACAAAGCCAGTTGTAGGAGTGGTTTACACCACTCAAAAAAGAGGACAAAAACAAGACCTGAGAACTATTAATGGACAGCTGATTGGCCGTTGCGGTAGAGCGCGACCCTGAATCACCCATTGTAATGTAAATGCCTGCCTTTCAGCCTTTGTATCCTACTCGTCTGGCAGGTATATCTCCTTGAAAACCTTCAGTGCTACGATTGTGCGCGGGGAGACGACAATTAACACATATCTTGCCTGCCCAAAACGTAATTCCTGGATACGCCACTGCTTGTTTCCTTGTGGTTTCCGGCTGGTGATGTTTTGTCTTTATTCCCCCACTTGAATAGAGTGAGTAGCTAGTCTAGCCTCGCCAGTTGCTACGAGTTGGAATAAAAGATGGATATACTGAATTAAACAAAGTATTCGATGAAGTACTTGAAGAAACTTGCATGACGACACAAAGATATATCTTCTCTAAACCGATTCCGAAAACTGCAAAAGGAGTTGATCCCAGTCTAGTACTAGACTTTTCTCCCTCCTGGCTTCCAAACTGTGGATTAACTAACTCCCCATTGCAGTCAGCTCAGAACTGCAAACCCCCAATGTTCCACCTTTCAAACCCCACCTCGATCACCACCCCTAGAACTTCACTCTCCTTGTGTCCCTGTGGTGCTTACTATGAGGACAGGTTGGCAACTTGTTCTCACGTTTTGTAGATTTTTGTTCGCTATCAGAGAAGAATGTTATTAAGATAGAATGTCGTTTAGCTTCCTTGTTGACCTGGTATCCGTTTCTTTGGGGAACTGCATAATGTTCTCTCTGCAATCTATTTATGTGACCTTGTTGTTTATTGACAAGAGCAGAGCTTACTCTGCTTACTCTGCTTTTGCACGTGTCGTTCTGGATAAGTGTCTGCTAAATGCCTGAATTGTAATCGTAAGTAAAGAATCTCATCTAGAAGGTTTTAGCAAGCCACGGGCCACCGCACTGTAGTTCTCTACGCTCCCCATTAGCAATCCATATTCACCTTATGTCAGGCCACTCTGCAGCGTTTACCCATCTGTACTGTATGTAAGCGACTGACATTTCCCATTTCCATTTTCTATACCGGGAATCTGACCCCCTAATAGTCAGCCATGTTGCCACGCTGTCTGCAGATGTGTTTAGACAGAGTTGTTCTGGAGGACCTCATCGGAATAAAGGAGTGTTTTTCTGCCACTCCGCCTGCTGTTCCCGCGGCCTCCCGAGGCGGCTGCCATAATCAGGAGTGACGCGCGCACGGGGAGCAACAATCCCCATCGATTAGAAAGCCCAGATCAAAGGCTTCCACCCGCTGTCACTCTCACCTCCCGTCTGCCTCTGCACTTACCCTGCTCTTCTCACTTTACCCCCACCTCGCCTGTCTCTAATGCTCTCGTTTATTTCACACCGAGTGTCTCTCTGTGTGTGTGTGTGTGTGTGTGTGTGTGTGTGTGCGTGCGTGCGGGCGTGCGTGCGTGCGTGCGTGCGGGCGCGTGTGTGCGTGTGTTATGTTTCTCTTGGTGTGTCTCTCTCATGTTGTTTTTCTGTGCTTCTCTATCTTGTTCAGGTTTCTCTAATCAGTAAGTGCTATAGCCTTCTTGCTTCTGCTTCACTATCTTTGTGCGTGGGCACCAAAAGCCAGAAGAAAAGAATATCACATGTTGGTGATCTCAGTCCCCAATGCATGAGGAAAGGGGTCATGTTTCGTGGTTTGGAAATATTTTGTTTAGTCATAGGGTTGACTATGAAAACATCCATGTTAGAGTTGAGCATTTAGGATTAGAATTAGGGCGGGGGCTAATATTAGGGTTAGTTTGAAGGTATATGGGATTAGGGAGTTTGAATTATTATTAAATGATTATTAAAAAGTAGGGTTGGATGATGTGGTTGTTGTGGCTAGGTATAAAGGTTAGGTGTTATGATGTGGTTGTGGCTATGCAAATGTTAGGGTTCGGTTGGGCCAGCAGGTTAAGTAAAAATTGCATTTTTAATGACTGAATACTACTGATGTCTCCATAATAATAGTAAAACAAAATCGGTACTGTGTGTGTGTGCGTGCCTGCATGCGTTTCTCTCACTCTCACTTTCTGTCCCTATGTATTTCTCCTCTAGCTACCTCCCTCTCTTTGGCTCTCTCTCCCCTTCCCTCGCTCCTCTAGCTACCTCCCTCTCTTTGGCTCTCTCTCCCCTTCCCTCGCTCCTCTAGCTACCTCCCTCTCTTTGGCTCTCTCTCCCCTTCCCTCGCTCCTCTAGCTACCTCCCTCTCTTTGGCTCTCTCTCCTCTAGCTACCTCCCTCTCTTTGGCTCTCTCTCCTCTAGCTACCTCCCTCTCTTTGGCTCTCGCTCCTCTAGCTACCTCCCTCTCTTTGGCTCTCTCTCCTCTAGCTACCTCCCTCTCTTTGGCTCTCGCTCCTCTAGCTACCTCCCTCTCTTTGGCTCTCTCTCCCCTTCCCTCGCTCCCTCTCTTTGGCTCTCTCTCCCCTTCCCTCGCTCCTCTAGCTACCTCCCTCTCTTTGGCTCTCTCTCCCCTTCCCTCGCTCCCTCTCTCTCTTTGGCTCTCTCTCCCCTTCCCTCGCTCCTCTAGCTACCTCCCTCTCTTTGGCTCTCTCTCCCCTTCCCTCGCTCCTCTAGCTACCTCCCTCTCTTTGGCTCTCTCTCCCCTTCCCTCGCTCCTCTAGCTACCTCCCTCTCTTTGGCTCTCTCTCCCCTTCCCTCGCTCCCTCTACCTCCCTCTCTTTGGCTCTCTCTCCCCTTCCCTCGCTCCCTCTACCTCCCTCTCTTTGGCTCTCTCTCCCCTTCCCTCGCTCCTCTAGCTACCTCCCTCTCTTTGGCTCTCTCTCCCCTTCCCTCGCTCCCTCTACCTCCCTCTCTTTGGCTCTCTCTCCCCTTCCCTCGCTCCTCTAGCTACCTCCCTCTCTTTGGCTCTCTCCCCCCTTCCCTCAATCCCTCTCTCATTCAATCCACTTCGTCTCCCCACCACTATTGACAAACTCTCTGAGCGTTTCATTAAGACGTTTAAAGATGCAATATCCCCTAATGGTTTGCCTCTGAGCCAAAAGCTCAAATCCCCCAAATCTCCAGCACTGTGCAAATCTGTTTACAGACATCACCATGGCATTAGCAGGGATTCTGTGGCTTTCAGACAGATATCTGTAGGATCACATTAGAGGCATTACAGCCACAAATTGAGACTCACAGCCTCATTTGCACGCAACAAGCTCCATAGTAACTGTACACACGGTAAAATCCTGAGTGCAAATCTATCCATTTGTAAGAGCGTACAAATGTAACATGGGTTAATTTGGTTAAATGTGTACATGTTCTTTCTGTCACAGTGTTAAATTACCACGGGCAATATTACCCTGCAGTTCAAATTATCGCCGCTCTCCATAATATTGAATACATATGCCAATACTAGATTGAAATTTCACAGATGAGCTCTATTTAATAGGGGAACCTAATTTCCATTGCTTAGGAGATGTGCTGCTTTTTCAGCTTCAGTGAACAAGTAGCTTAAGGCAGAATCATTGTTTCCTTCATAATGCATTCTTCAATTTACTTTTCGTGTACAGTATGTCTTCAGATGAATACATTGCATGTACATCGACATGCACATGCAGAACGTAAATGACTTGGGCAAATATGCTATCAAATATTGACGCGTATGCTCCACCTGCATCGATTGTTCATTTCTAATTAATACATACCTATGTTACGATCACTGTATAATGTGGGAATTAATGTCCCTTGCATGGCTTGTCCATATTGTAGCAATATGGTTGATTTAGCAATTATGGGGCTCCGAGGTTACAACGTTACAGTAGCTTTATTTAACATTCTGATTATCACACGCCCCAGTCCGCACTGCTATTATTTATAGCATTTAAAAAAAGATATCGTTGACCGTGAAAAATCGAAAACCGCCCCTGAGCAAGGAAGCTTTCCAGACTTTACTACATGTATAGAGCCAGAGACTCCGGCTCTAAGTACTTGGCACAATGCTACTGTACAGTGTCATTATATAGATATGTTCTAGTCACGTTCTTAGCTTACGCATGTTTCGCGATAAATGCATTTTACATATGTGATGTATTCCCATGCTTTTTGTTCTTGCTTAATGTAAGTCGCTCTGGATTAAGAGCGTCTGCTAAATGCCTAAATTGTAAATTGTAAATTACATATACGTGGATAATGAGGCATCTCGATGGGACCGCCTTGTATGTGTATACCGTAAATCTCATCCAACTGCTGTTTCTCCTTCCAATTTCCAACAATTATTGTATTCAGAATCTACACTACAGTATTATAACGACTGCTACCATATGCTTGACAGAGATTTTACAAAGAAACTATATGTTCCCTCGGATACTGGTAACTAACGTGTACGCGTGTTCAATAAGCCCGCGGCGTGTCCCTGAATGCCTACGTGGTGATTATCCTGAGATGTTGACTAATTACCCGCTCAGATGTGTGCTTGAGGTTGAAGAGTAGCACACCACGTCTCCGCATGCAAAGCTACCATTAAGGCACTTTAGGCCATTAGCATGACCATTACAGCATAGCCGGAGGGGTGTTATTAGTGAGTCAGGCTGTTTGTGATGTGAGTGGGTGCTATACCTTTGATTGCGAGGACCGAGGTGTTGTTTCTCTTGATCTTGATCTGCTGGTCTGAACCTGACCAAAGAGATGGGAGAGAGGTTACTTCAGCTATTACACTATACCAGTGGTTTTCAACCAAGTGGTCCGGGGATCACCAGCGTCCGAAACGGTCGAGAAATGACAGAGTTACCGTGTGGGGGTCCCCGGGGTCCCCGGAACATCCAGGCCCACAGGAACGCGCCCAGAGATGGGAGAGGTTACTTCAGCTATTACAATATACATTTAGTCAAGATGTATGTTGGTTACTTGTTTTGTTTACCTATAGAGTCGCAGTCCCGCCCCCTTTCATGACGACGCCAGGCCCAGGAAATGAATCACAATGCATTTTTCCCATAGACATTTCAAAAAGTATTTATTTAAAGACCTTTTAAGCGTCGTACGAAGCCAACTCGAGTCGTGACAAATCATGACAACACACACAATATTTTGGACCAAACAAATAATTACATAGAAGAAAAACAACAAAAAAAGTGTTGTAACCTGCCGTTTTTTTCTACTTTCTAATTCTTTGTTTGGCCCGAAAAATTGTGTGTGTTGTCATGATTTGTCACGACAACAGTTGGCTGTGTCCGCGGCGTAAACGTCTTTAAATAAATACTTTCTGAAATGTCTATGAGGAAAATGAACGGAGAATAATTTCCTGGGCCCTGGTAGGGGGCGGGACTGCGACGCTCTATAGTATACGTTATTTAGTCAGACATTCTGTTTAATTGACCGCAAATGCTAAGAATGATTTAGATAGCATGTTGTTTATGGCAGGTTTGATGCTTAACTGGTATTACTTTGTGCACAACGGCACAGTGCACACTCAATTAAAACAGCATGTATAAACAGAACAATGTGGTATTTCTGCCCACATGCAGATCAAATTAGCAAAGAAGGGTTACAACACAACACACTTAAATTCATGGCATCCTAACAGATTTTCCAGACAAACATCATAAGCAATTTTACCATCAGCGGCATTGCTAACTGTCTCCCCTTCCTTTTGTGGAACCCTGCACTAATCCTCTCACCATCAGCCAGTGCACAGACTACCAAATACAAAGAGCCAAGCTGTGACATTTCAGTCACCTATTATTTGTACACTCTCTGAGCTTATGTATAAAAGAATAAACACCTGCACACCACCTTCACTTACTTCCACAATAAAGAATAAATCCGTTTGGCCGCCAGGATTCAAACCCGCGACCGGATGTTACTTTTGTTACCTACACTGTGACCCCCTTTCCACCGGTTGGTTCCCAATGGGAACCGGTTCGGTTCTTTTTGGTTCTTAGTCCATGAGCCAGAGCTCCAAAATTGGTGGGAAAAACTAGACCTATATTAAATTGTTTATAGGATCATTACAAGTAAATTAATACATGATAACCCTTCCACAGTAGTAGCTTTTTCATATTTTCAATTATTTTGCATATTGTCCTACATAATGCCTCATTTGTTTTTTAAAAATACAAATGAGGCAAATGTAATACAATTGTCTTCATGTAAGTACTCAATTGGGGAAGTTTCATGTTGATAACAATCTAATATAGGTATGGTTTTGCCCACTCAATTCATAATGAACGATCCAATTTTGGAGCTCTGGCTCATGGACTAAGAACCAAAAAGAACTGAACCGGTTCCTATTGGGAACCAACCGGTGGAAAAGGGGCCAATGTGTGTGGTGTCGGACCATATCCAGATCTACCGCTCAACGATGAGAAAGGATTTAACCGCGACGATTTCAGCGTTGGCTATCGGCCATGGAATAAACCTTGTTTGGACCAGAAATGACATCTGGGACAATGAATTGGAGATAGAAACAGATAGAGTGGGTGCGCATGCACGTGATATTCACGATGGCGCGCTCCATTGCTGTTGACATCACCTAGTAAGCCAGTGCTAATGTAAGTAGCATCACGACTCCATCGATCATAAGCACTATGAAAGACCATTTGCCGTACATCTACGGCAATGGCGGAGAGCGTGATACTATTTATTAATTGGTGTACATCTACGGCAATGGCGCCAAGTGTGTTAAGTTATTCAGACGCAATGTTTGAGTCAAAGACCTGACTTCAGGCCGCAAACCCTCTGAGCTAAACTAACACTACATGGATGTTGCCCTGTGTGCATCTGGGTATTTCAGTAGATTCTACAGCTTTCGTATTGTACAGAGGGCCCTCGCAGAGAAGTGGATCCGACACGGCACAATTCAGACGTGTGCTAACAGGAATCCCGTGAACCGTATTGTGTTAGTCCTGACCTCCGGGTGTTTCATTTGTAGCAGCCTGCGGCTGGGAGATTGATTTATGGATTTTAATCATTTGATTTGACTTGCAGATGCATGTGTGAGATGGCCCGTGGATATGCACTGGTACAGTATAGCAACACAGCTGCTAGGCCTACTGTACATCCATTCTGGTCTGTCTGTCTGTCTGTCTGTCTGTTTGTTTGTCTCTACGTTTGCTGCCTCTGCGTATGATTCTCTATCTGTCTCACACACACACACACACACACACACACACACACACACACACACACACACACACACACACACACACACACACACACACACACACACACACACACACACACACACAGCATGTCATGTAGACAGCACAATAATTGCATTGTATGTAGTCATAGTACATCATAGTACATATGTATAGCATAGTATAGTATATAATATGTATAGTTAATATGTATAGTGTCATTATATAGATATGTTCTAGTTACGTTCTTAGCTTACGCATGTTTCTTGATAAATGCATTTTATATATGTGATGTATTCCCTTACTTTTGTTCTTGCCTAATGTAAATCGCTCTGGATTAAGAGTGTCTGCTAAATGCCTAAATTGTACACACACACACACACACACACACACACACACACACACACACACACACACACACACACACACACACACACACACACACACACACACACACACACACACACACACACACACACACACACACACACACACACACTGTAGCCTTGCCTTGTTTGCCCCTATGGGGCTCTTCGCTCACCCTCTGAGAGATGAAATGACAGCCTTTGCAGAGTGTGCTGCTTTCAGGCTTAGAGGAATTGCAAATTCTCTTAAAAGGGTGTCATTTTCACTCCGCTGTCCTGCGATGTCTGTTGATTAAATAAACAAAGAAAGCACTATGGGCTGTTTGTTAGTAGCTCTGTAACCGCAGACAAATGAAAACCCTAAGATCCAATTAAGGACTAATGTTTTATTCAGTGTGAATGGCATTTGTGATAGGAGGTACGCAGTGGATATCTCCAATGACCTATTCCTTCTCACAAGCATTAAGTTCTGCTATTAAACAGCTAAGCTATAATGTTACGGCTACAGTGATCATCCTAAATAGAAACATGGTACAAATTAGCCTCAGCTATAAACCCCATATACAATACAGAATACAACAGTTTCATGTTTTAATAACTTAACATATTGTTTGTTGTATTGGATCCCTGTCAAATAACCATCTATCTATCCATCCATCCATCCATCCATCCATCCATCCATCCATCCATCCATCCATCTATCATCCATCTATATATCATCCATCCATCCATCCATCCATCTATAAATGCATAGAAGAAAATGCTACCTACGGTCACAATTACTGGGTGGGGCATGCATTTCCAACTTGCATCGTTCCAAGTAGTATAAATAATTCTGTGTTGTGTATTATTTCCCCCTCATTATGTTACACGTAAGAATGTTACACGTAAGAATTCAAGTTTGAATTAGATAAGCTCACAACATTGCATTGTCAGCCTGCCGATCAGCTGTTTTCTAAATATTTCAGATTTATTTTTTTGGTGTTTAAGTGGTTAACCCCATACAGCGGCGAGGCAGAAGGATTAATTCGTGGAACACAGCAGGGCCTCTTAGGAGAGAAAAATAAACTTGTGGGTTTATTGAATTATTTAAGCTCACGTTGGCGTCCCAGCTGACTTCATAAGGTCATGCTACTCTGAGAAGGATCTATGAGAACACAAGTGTAGCATGAATTATTTAGGTGGATCAATTCAATTTGTTGTAGGATAACCTAATTACGGCTAAAAGCAGTCCAATTGAAATTAGAAGCAGAATTTGCCAAGAGCATCCAAGCATTACTCACTCAAACCATGGTATGGGACTTAACATTAAATGCCATGCAATAATAATCACTTTAAATGGAATGAATGGGTAATACATAATACGCCACTCTCAACCTACTTATTATGATAGGCAACACGGTATGAGTAATAACACCTTTAAGACCGCCTACAAAACAAGAACATTATCAAATACATGCATTCCTCTTTCCTCACACATTAATCTAAATTATATATTCACATTTTGGGGCTATAGTATCTGTAAAGTGACAATGCATTATGTAAAAGTATTAATTCAACGGTATTTATGTATTCACTGATTCCACCCACCAGTTATCTTGACTAATTTGTCATTTGGTTTCCAATCTTCAGTCATTACTATTTACAATTTAGGCATTTAGCAGAGGCTCTTAATCCAGAGCGATTTACAGTAACACATTGTAATACATCAAATACATAAATATAGTCATCAAGGATCATAAGCAAGCTAAGAAGCTAACATCCGTCTAACAGTAGAAGATCTGCACAATGAATCTACAGTATGAGTATACACTATAGAGCGTCGCAGTCCCGCCCCCTACCAGGGCCCAGGAAATTATCCCCTGTTCATTTTCCTCATAGACATTTCAAAAAGTATTTATTTAAAGACCTTTTAAGCCTCGTACAAAGCCAACTCGAGTTGTGACAAATCACGACAACAAACACAATTTTTCGGGCCAAACAAATAATTAGAAAGAAGAAGAAAACGGCAGTTTACAATACTTTTTTTGTTGTTTTTCTTCTTTGTAATTATTTGTTTGGTTTGTTTGATTTGTCACAACTTGAGTTGGCTTTGTACGACGTTTATAAGGTCTTTAAATAAATACTTTTTGAAATGTCTATGGGAAAAATGCATTGGGAATTATTTCCAGGGCCTGGCATCGTCATGAAAGGGGGCGGGACTGCGACACTCTATAGAGTGCTATGTCTACTACGGCGGAAGATTGGGAGTGAGTTCTGATTGCAATGGGAAGTTCATTCCATAGTTTTGGAGCCATAAGGGAGAAGAGTGTGGGACGCGTGGAGCGTCCTGACTGTTAAGTCATATGGTTGTATACTTTGCTTGCAACTTGGTTGAGATAATAATTAGCTGAGGAAATTGAATGGTCCTCTGTTTCCACAGCTCAGTGAAAAGCCAAAAGTGAAGAGCCAGGCTGTCCATATCTGCTTCAAACCAACACATGGTCACACTCCCACACAGTGGCTGTCACCACCATGTCATTTTACTTGCTGTTTAATTGTCAAACAAATAATTGCGATTAACAATTTAATTGTGTTTTTAAGCATTGAACATTGGAACATGTGGGAAAAAAGTTAATTTCTGTTTGTCTTTTAGGCTTTGTAATCAACAAGTGGGCAAATATGTCAAATTAGTTCAATATAAAATTACTGAATTAATAATTGTATTACTTTCAAAGTATGAAATAAAACGGTTTGAGCTTGTACTATTTCATTTTTTTATGTTGAATATTTTTCAACATGAAAACGATCTTCACGATTATAATTAGGTGATTAGAAAACTATAATACTATAAATAAGTATGTGCAATACAAACATGCATACACATGTTTACACACCTACAAATGCACACATACAGTATGAGGTATACACATACATACAGCATAGATACAGTACAAAGAGAGAGAGACGCACGCACGCACGCACGCACGCACGCACGCACGCACGCACACACGCACGCACACACGCACACACGCACACACACACACACACACACACACACACACACACACACACACACACACACAGCTGTAACACACAATTTGTACACTTCCATTTCAGTTTGAACTGTATTTTGTTTTAGAGATTCTAGCTAAACAGTACTGACCGATCACGGAAATGGGCTGGAAACAAATGGGCTTGAATCAGAATTAATACAGTTTGTCTTTGGGTACTTCTCTGTTGAAGACCGTACACACAGAAAGTATTTTTTAGGCTCACAAACCGCATGTATACAAATCTAATCTTGTCATCTATGTTTTCGAATCCAGCTCATGAACTGTATACGTAGATAGCATCTCTCTCCCCTGTACTATTTAAAGCTGCATGTATTTTTCTCTTTTATGTCCTACCCATGGGATTCAAACACCGGTCTCCTGCAGATATTGCACTTAGAAGCATCAGGCAGTACCAGAGGGTGTCCTTCCTATCCACCATCTAAACGTATCAATGGAATTGCAGGGCTAACCTAACCACTGCAGGTGTTCTAGTTGTATTGTATACAAAGTGTTCTGGCAAGCGGTGTCACAGCCTGGTATTTTATTGTCTCCACCAGGCCGAGGGCATGGGGAGAGAGTATGTTTTGCACTCCGTCCGTCCGTCCGTGTGTGTGTGTGTGTGTGTGTGTGTGTCCGTCCGTGTGTTCGTCCGTCCGTCCGTCCATCTGTGGACAGCTAATCTCCTGGCTTGATCGCAGCCATACTCTGCACACACACTCCCTGAATGCCACAGCTGAACCTCTGCCCCAAGGTTTTCACATTGGCCTCTTATAGCGCCACCAGGAGGCCGCTTTGTGAAAAAACATTTTTTGAACAGTACATCTACAGATTTTGTCCAAACATCACGCAAATTGGTACACAGTCTCTCCAGAGCCATTCAACAAAACCGGTCTTTCAGATTTTTCAGACTCCATCCTGATTGGCTAATATTGGCTTCCAAAGTTCGCAGGAGTGCTCAGTTTCAAACAAAATGCCGCAAATCATGAACACATCGTGTGATTTCTGTGAAATTGTGCACGCACATTCCCACTAGGCAGAGGAAGAAATGCCACTGGAACATTTTCAACTCAGCCTCATGGTGGCGCTATAAAAAAACTAATGTCCGATTAGTTTTTTTTACCTCTAACTGCATGAATCTGTGTACAACTTTGTATGCACTCCCTAGTGGCCAAAGAAAAACCTTTGCCTGGAATTTTTCACATCTGCTCTTTATAGCGCCACCAGGAGGCCGGCATATGTAACACATTTTCTAATATTACTCCTTCAGATTTTATCCCAATTTCACGCAAATTGGTACACATGCTCTCCATAGTCATGTGATCAAGACGGGTTTGTTTGATTTCTCATAATCCACCTTGATTGGCTACGATTGGCTTCTAAAGTTTCCAGGAGTCGCTGTACTCATTTTGCACAAATTGCCACAACTCCTCAACGCAGCGTTTGATTGCGGTGAAACACTGCATGCATATTCCCACTAGGCTGAGGAAGAAATGCCACTTGACAGTTTTCAAATCAGCATCAGAGGGCGTGCAACGAACCATGTACAACCCAGATTCGGCACAAACAAGGGACTAAATTATTTTCGCTCCTATGCCACAACAATGTGGAACGCCCTACCAACAGTCATTAAGACATGCGAATCCCTTGACTCCTTCAAAACCGCTCTCAAAGGGCACCTACGGATGGCTGCAATTCGAAACTGGCCCCCGTAAAATCTGAATCCCCCCCCACCGACCCCCCCCCCCCCCCCCCTTTTTTTTTCCCTTTTTACCTCCATTATGATGAATTCCTGTTCGGTTCTTTGTCTATATAGAAGTGTCTATTTGTACGTCTGATGTATATTTTGATAGCTTATGCATCTCAACATATGTCATAATTGTACACAACACTTTGGCTTAGGAGGTCACATTGAGTCTCAATGAGTGAAGAGTTAAGCCTAGGGACACTTGGGATGGTCAGCTTACAAACAGCTGTGAGTTCTTCCTGTCCTATAGTAAGGACAGTGACTTTTATCACTCAGGAGTCCTTTTACAAAAGGACCCCTGCTGTGGTGACTGATTGCTGACTCTGTGGTAGCTTGTTGACTAAGCCTTGAGGGTCAACAACACACACACACACACACACACACACACACCACACAGGAACAAGGCGACACCCACATGTTAAGAATGTATAAGACATGATGCAGGGAATCAGTAAGGAGAGAGTAAGTGAGATACAGAGAGAGAGAGACAAGGGGGGCCCTGCATGAGATGCAGGCCTCAATACGATGGAACGATGATATCTGTAACCTGTCTGTAACTGATTGCTGACCAATAAACGGAAATAAGGATTATGTGCCTGCTTGGAACTCCATATTCATTTCAACAAGCAACTTAGTAAAATCTCCACAGAACCCTGAGGAAAAGACACATCACAAATGGCGCCAGACGTTGGAGGGAGGTTGGTGAGGAAAAGTCTGGGGATTTTCTGCGCCACGCGAGACGGACCTGCGTATCTGTGGATTTTTTGTTGCTTTTAACGTGACTTTGGATGGAACCCAGGACTGAAGTTAGGATGATGGAATAGGTTTGTGATTCTTGTGTTAAGCGTACGTGTTAGGGCCATAGTGTACATCTGGACGCTGTGTTAGGCAGGTTATTGGTTGGGTTAGTGATTAGGTTCTTGGAGTCTGCTTCTGTTAGGGAGTTGACAGAGTTTAAGAGTTAACTGGTGGTGTAGCTTATATGGTATGATTGTGCGTACATGTGTGTGCTAGAGCATCTTTGTGAGTTGGGGTTGAATGCCGCATGCTGGGGAGACCTTTTTCTTTGTCTTTGCGACGGAGCGGGGGAGGATTTTATGCTTTAGGCTTGGGTGTTATTATTTGGGTTGGCCTATAGTATTATTTTTTCTTTTAGGTATTTCTGAAGCATGTGGGACATGTTTCTGAGGGGGGAGTAATATAGATATTAAATTGGGGATTTAATTCAGGTTAAATTGGCTTTAATTTGGGGTTCAAGCTTAAATTAGAGTTTAGTATGAGAATACATTTCTCATTGTAAATTATCACATTTAGGATATTTCATTTATCCTTTGTAAAATTAGATAGGTTAATTTGGATTGTTAAGCCTAAAAGTTTTAGTCAAAAAATATATATAGTCTGTATAAGTAAGTTGACCTTAGGGACAAAACTACAGCAACCGTTGCTTACATGTACCTGTAAATGAGGACAGTGAGTGACGTGGGTGTGAGATGATCAAGGGGGGTCTCTTCCCTAAGTCAGTGAGCTGCTAGTCTAAACAAAAATATATATAGAGGTATTTCTATGTTTATTTTTATGTGTAGTTTGTCTCTCATTTCTTTATGTTACATTTTCCTGTGTGGATGGTGTGAGAGAGAAAGTATTACATGTTTTTACATGAGTTTGTAGACTATCTACTCATTCTTTGGGGCTAGTATGCAAATGAGTATGCGTGTCTGTGTGAGGTGAGAGGAGACTGCAGTCAGAGTACAGAGTGTATCACCCAGAATTTATGACAGTGAGTGAGATTATCTACAATTTAGTAGTTATGGCGTCCACTCCAGTGCACATTGTGCAAAACAAATTCTCATCTAAGAATATTCCCAGAATTTCAGAAAAATGGCATCAGATTCAAGTAAAAATAGGTCGACAGCTGAGAACGAGTCATATTGACAGTGAGGAGATGAGCAGGAAATTGTCCGTACCATTGTCTCCTGTGTCAGTACTGCCCGATGAGAAGATTTCCGCTGATTGCAGCACAGACAACCAGTGCATTGACACTGAGGGTCACAGCAACAACTCAGCACAGACTGAGGTGGACAACAGGGACGTGAGAACATCTGAGCAGTCAAAACCTGGGCTACAAGCAGACTGTATTAAAGAGGAGCTGGGATCGGTCCGGCGCCTGAAAAGGGACTTGATCAGTGAATTGACTGTGTCGACGAGGGCACACAGACATTTTCTGCGTATGATTGAGATGCAGTTGAATGAACTTTCAGTGAGGGAGAAACAGTTGATCGGTGATCTCAGTGACAAGGCTGCACACAGCCACAGTTTACATGGAGGTGATGACATCTACAGAAGGACAGCAAGCCCCAATCCGGCCATGAGCGGCAGCAACCTGTCACAGGAGGAAGTGAGGGGGGACGCTGTCATGATGCTGAACTCTCTTGGCGATAGTCTCACTGTTCTTCGTGGGCAGATTTTTGTGATAGAGAATATTGAGCGGGAGAATATTGATTCAGCCGATATTACGTACCTGGCGGAGCGTTTGGCTGGATTGGCTGCTCAAGAAAAAGACTTGGTTCGATTGTACAATGACCATTCTGATGCGTTGAAAGAGCTGGAGAGCAAACACTGCCGTGACAGAGCTGCTGGACGCACGGAGAAACGTGTGTTACCGAGTCACGACAGGCAGAGTGGGAGTAAGAGGAAGTACGTCAACAAAAGTGATGAGGATTTTGAACAGGACAGCAGTGATTGTGAGAGCCATTCCGGCACTCGCACACGTTCAAGCCGGAGACGTGTGAAAGACTCCAGGGGGGCCTTGAACAAATGCCCATGCAGATCAAAGAGGCCCACACCTGACATTGATGATAACTGCCCCAGGATGCTCCCGATGCTGGGGAAGGGCAGACATATGGAATACAAGCCATGGGCGTCCGTCGACATGACTGACATTGTGCGTCAACTTCCCCTTTTGCGGGATGGTGCGCACCGCTGGATATCGAAGTTTGAGGACCTTTTGACTGGGACAGAGCTAACTGTGGGTGACTTAAAACAACTTCTGGCAAATCTGATTGACATAGACGGCCTAGATGACATTCTTATCCGTGCGGGACTCAGACTGTACGCAGGCACGATGGCTGGAGACGCAGACCTTTTCTTGAGTCACAGAGGAGCACTATGGCGTGCGCTGAGAGTCTTGTACCCCACTGTCGTACATCCGGATACGATTACGATATCTCCGCTGGGGGTCTCCGAACCACCACGTAAATATGTCGCCCGCGTGTGCCAGGAATGGATGGATGCCACAGGAAAGGACCCTGAGCGTAATGATCTTGAATGGTCTATGGTCCACTCAAAAATTGAACAAGGTCTTCCTGAGAAAGTCAGGGCCAATCTGCAGACAGTGGTTGGCCTGGCGAAATTGCCCCTTGCTCTGTACACGGATCACATTGTACACTGCGTTGGACTTGCTCGCAAGGAGGCAGATGAGCAGGAACAAAGTCACACAGAAATGGTTCGACTGCTGACCAAGACCCAGTTGGAGGGCGCACAACAGATCATACAAGCGGCTGTCGTGACAGCTGGGGTTGAGCCCCAGGCGGCTCCTGACCCACCCAGTGCACCCAGGGTTGACAAGACTCAGCCCGAACAGTTTCGTCCACATAATCCCAAGCCGAGTGGATCACGTTATTACACAGGCTGTTATAGGTGTGGCGATGTGACGCACTTGCAGCGTTTTTGCACGGCTGTTTTGCCGAACCGTCCGCTGCCACAACAGTGGGAACCTCCACAACCACTTCTGCCATGGAGAGTACAATGGGGATGTCAGCCACCTGTGCGACCCTATCAGGGGGCAGTACAGCCACAGACACGTCACAGCCCGGAAAGCTGGAGGATGAGAGGTGTTTGCCATAAATGTGGGATATATGGTCATTTTTCTGGACAATGTGATCAGAAACCACAATGGGAAACTTTGAGGGAAGTCAAGTTGACCGGACCTCATGGATGAGAAGGACAGCTAAAGGAGAAGTGCCATGCTCTTCTTTTGACAGTTGACTTGACACGCCCCTCTCTATTGAAATGTGTGTGTGAAAGGGGACACCGCCTGATTGAGTGCATGAGTGAGACGAGGGGGGTCCCTCTCCCCTCTCTGTTCGACTGTGTGAAGTGAGTGAGTTAGGTGAGTTATGTTTGAAGGGTTGGAAAATAATACTACTACACTGTGGTAGTATTTTGAATCAACTCTGTATGAGAGTGTATACAGGCAAGGGAACTTCTCATTGAAAATGGCATAGCAATGGTAGACTTGTCTACGGTTGATCTTTTTTATTTTGGTGGTGGATTTATGGCTTGGTACACCTGTCACAGGTGTCAGAAGAAACGTACAGTATGTTTGCCAGGCCATATGAAGCTTGAGTTTGGGGTAGACACCAGCCAGGGGTTTCAATGAGAAGGTCACACAAGCCTGGGAGTGTTTGTGGTGTGAATGAGATCACGAGAATTGATTGAGAATAATGTATGTGTGAGTGAATGAATGATTGAATGTACTTCATACTGGACTTACTTCAAAAAGGTTCTAGCTATGTCCGGTGAAATATTGCTAGTAGGAGCCATTCTAAAAGTGATAGTTAAATGAGTAAATACATACAGAGCTATGTGTGAGGAATTGCAATGACAATTTTAGCATGCCCTGACGGAATGTGCTTTAGGGGAAAGAGGGGGGAGAGAGCAATTTCCTTCTCACCCTGAAATAAATACCTTGTTTAGTTTCAGATAACAGGGAGAGGGCTTTAGGGACCTCCTGTGGACCTCCTGTCCTGTCCTGTCCTGTCCTGTCTTTACCTCCTACCTCTGTTTGACCCGCTGTGAGCTGTTTATTGGGAGTGCTATTTAGAGAAAAAGATGGGAAGAAAGTCTGCTTTTGGAGTCTGATGTCAACAAGTAGATCGCAATTAAGGACTACATTTGTAAGGGTGTATTATGGTGTGAATTTTAAATATTGGTTTTAGTCAAAAGTGTCTGTTTGTGTGTAGGCTAATGGAGGCGACGGCTGACAGCCTTACTACATAACGGTGATCACAGGAATTCGCCACCCTGTGTTCTGAGCACAAGACTTGCTGGTAGCATACTGAGGGGGATTTGACCCATATCTCCAGGAGTGGAAGTTTTAACCGGGGGATCTAGACCCACGGTTGAACCTTTCAGGGTTAAAGAAAGCAAGCCCCCCAGCTCAAAACACCTGTCCATCAATACGGTGACTGTCTTGACATCAGTGAATTTAGTTAGTTCAGTGACACTATTTAGGGCCCTCATTTAATAGTCTCATTGTAATCTCTCAACACCATGGTTATTACATTCCTTTGCCATGCCAGAACTAGGGAGATTAGCAAAAAGAGTGAGATTAATGCCAGAGAGGTCATCTTAGTGACCAGTAGCTTGTAGTGTCATCAATATCCTAAGAAATGATTGGGGATATTTGTAGTGGGAGCCTGTATCCTTTTAATAGGTGTAAAGGAGAGGGACATCATGGATCATGGATTCCTGAAGGTGTCGAAAGTGACATCTGACTGCACCAAAAGACACCTGAATCAGCTTCTACCGTCGGAAATCAATAGCAGGTGACTTTCACAGACCTGTGTTCGCTACAGGAGGTGTCGGATTGAACGCTATTCTGCGGCTACGGCCCACGCCAACTGGTTCTCCACCGTGATGGAGGAGAGGAGCGTGCTCCTTCTGCTCTGGAAAGAGGAGGAGCGTTCCAAGAGGAGAGGTCCAAGGGAGACCGTTCCAAAGTTCATGTTACAATGGAGGAAAGGAGCGTTTCAATGCTTCTGCTGTCATGATTGACATGGCTCAGCAAGAAGTTGTACACTAGAGCCTTGTGATTGCTCGAGGAGAATCTACTGTCCACTCGAGCCTTGTGAATGCTCGAAGGGAGTTCTACTGTCGACTGCAGTAAGCTGTAGTTCACGTGTGCTGAAGCGTATGGTGACAACAGTCTGCTTCAAACCTACAGATCTGAGAGCTATGTGCAAGCTCTGAGAATCAAGAAGGATTTCCCAAGCGTTTTTATTCTGTAGGCGAAAAAAAGAATTGTGGGAACCATTTCCCTAGCGCGTTGAACGTCTGAACAATTTGCGTCATGGAAAGAAAAAAAAAAAATCGCGGTTCATCTGAATTGTGATTGATGTTGGAAGAGTTGCTCTAATGTTTGTGTTTTGTTGTATTCTGTGCTGACAGGTCAAAGTAGATATAACAAGGTACTGAAATAGTACTGTTTTAGGGATGTTTGTTTTTATGATTAACCATTTTGTCATGCTATGAGTGTTAACTTTTCATTTACAGGATTCAATCAATATAGGAATTTGATTTAGTCTAAATAGGATTTCAGTTATATAAGGAGTTTAATTTCTGTTACAACAGAACAAGCCCCATGCTTGTTCGGTTCTAATTTGGTACAATATAGGTAGTTAAAAAAAGAAATGCTCCTGTGTCCAGGGGGGTCTATGATAGTTAATGGTGATAATATGAGTTCATTTTGGATAACTTCCTTAAGTATCACAGTTCAAATCCAATCCAAAAATGAGTATTATATTCTAGTTAGTAATACAAATGTTGTTTGATTGTTAGTTAAAATAGGCCTACATTAGGATAATGAGTTAACGTCAGAAGATGTGAGTGAGTTGGTATTGGAACCTGTATACACATGCACTAAATTGACTCGTCTGCCTGGGGTGGCAGGGTTCACAGGGGTCGCCTCTGTGTGCTTGTTTATATGGGTGGAACAGACCAAAGTACTGAACATTACCAAGTACTAAAACAGGATGAAGTAACCCGTAGGCTTTAGGTTATCGAGTAATATATTGCAGACAATGTTGAACTGATGGAGTCAGTATAATGTTACTATGTTAATAGTCACATATAATATTGATACAGGTTGAAACTCACCATGAGTATTACATGTTAGCTCTTAGTTTGTGTGCAACTTTCCGAGTGTCGGATGGATGGTTTCTGCAGGGCCATTCATCCATTATTCCATGAAAGTTGCTCACTAACTAAGAAGGGGGGGAGAAGGGAATATTATATTATTTCTTATTAAGTCGATATTGGAATCCACTTCCAAACAAATATTGATGTCTATACAGGTACAGGAATCAGCCTATCTAATGTTGGGGAACAAATTAAAAATAGTATAGTAATTAGCCTAGGAACAGTTCACTTGAATTTATTTTATCTGGGTGTGACAACAAACAGCTTCGGACTGATAGGGTCATTGTCTAACAGATTGATTTTGTTCATTTTGTTTTGAGTTTTGTGTCAACCTGACTGTGTTTTACCTTCACATTATCCAGGGGGGAAGAGGGTAATTACCTACGAAGGGAGACCGTTTGGGGAATTTGAACATTTTGGGATTTTTTGAGAAAAAAGAAAAAAGTGAACATTTTTTTGGAAAATTAATTTTGGTCATTTATAAAATATGAATTATGTCTGGGGAATATTTAATTCCCCAGAAGGGGGGTCTGATGTATATTTTGATAGCTTATGCATCTCAACATATGTCATAATTGTACACAACACTTTGGCTTAGGAGGTCAC
Organism: Electrona antarctica; assembly: GCF_951216825.1. Taxonomy (NCBI): domain Eukaryota; kingdom Metazoa; phylum Chordata; class Actinopteri; order Myctophiformes; family Myctophidae; genus Electrona; species Electrona antarctica. The sequence continues at coordinate 37,434,656 of NC_136800.1, forward strand.
ATTGAGTCTCAATGAGTGAAGAGTTAAGCCTAGGGACACTTGGGATGGTCAGCTTACAAACAGCTGTGAGTTCTTCCTGTCCTATAGTAAGGACAGTGACTTTTATCACTCAGGAGTCCTTTTACAAAAGGACCCCTGCTGTGGTGACTGATTGCTGACTCTGTGGTAGCTTGTTGACTAAGCCTTGAGGGTCAACAACACACACACACACACACACACACACACACACACAGGAACAAGGCGACACCCACATGTTAAGAATGTATAAGACATGATGCAGGGAATCAGTAAGGAGAGAGTAAGTGAGATACAGAGAGAGAGAGACAAGGGGGGCCCTGCATGAGATGCAGGCCTCAATACGATGGAACGATGATATCTGTAACCTGTCTGTAACTGATTGCTGACCAATAAACGGAAATAAGGATTATGTGCCTGCTTGGAACTCCATATTCATTTCAACAAGCAACTTAGTAAAATCTCCACAGAACCCTGAGGAAAAGACACATCACGTCTCTAAATGTTTTGATGAATTGAATATGGTGGACCCTCTTGTAAACAAGTGTAATGCTTAATTGGGTTGTCCACTCACAGTTAACAGCCTTTGTATTGAGTTTGTGCTTGAAATGTACTGTAATTCTGCAAACTGTTAATAAATATTTCAATCACACACACACACACACACACACACACACACACGCACACACACACACACACACACACACACACACACACACACACACACACACACACACACACACACACACACACACACACACACACACACACACACACACACACACACACACGTGTATTACTCATAAACATTTTGCCAAACATCACACACACTCCTATCCTCCTGGTAGAGACCTGTGCCCAGAAGATTTTTTTCTAGTTTGATTTGATTTTATTAGACGTCAAGCAAGAAAAACAAGTTACATCATGTTCATCTAAGAAGCGTCAAGGATAAAAAACACAGTCTTCCGACTTATTTTCATTGTGGTCCTTGGTCTGGGACAAACAACATTGCAACAACATACATACAGGCATACATTAAATCAATAAATAAAACAATCAAATACACTGCCTACATCATAAATACATGTGATCTCATTGCTAATATAGTTAAACATGATACTATTCTGCAACATTTTCTAAAAGCCATGCTTTGACCCTTTATCTTAAAAGGGAGATGGCTGCTGATGCTCTTTATGTTCAGGGGTAGTGAGTTCCAGCTTACTGCTCCTCCAAATCTAAACAAACGTTTTCCCATTTCAGTGGTGAACGTGGGCATGGTCAGGTCCGCTATGCTGGCTGGTACTGCACAGCCCGCAAACAGAAAAACCTACAACTTCACTCCCTCCGAGAACTGTATGAGTGCCGGTGGGTATCATGGATAAATACCACGCAGACACAATCATTTTCAACCATGAACCATGTCTTTGAAACAGCAAGAAATACTATACTTTGTTACTATTTTGTTTTTACCCACACATGTGCTAATGTTTGCAGTACAGTATTTATATATATCTTTATGTGTTCTCTCTCTCTCTCTCTCTCTCTCTCTCTCTCTCTCTCTCTCTCTCTCTCCTCTCTCTCTCTCTCTCTCTCTCTCTCTCTCTCTCTCTCTCTCTCTCTCTCTCTCTCTCTCTCTCTCTCTCTCTCTCTCTCTCTCTCTCTCTCTCCTCACAGAATGCTACAAAATGACAGAGCGTGCATGAGAAAAAAGAGAAAAGAATATAACCCACTTCTTTACTCCTACAAACATGTGATGTGCCAAATAAAACGGATTCTGATTCTATTAAGATACTCTGCCACAGATTGGTTGAAACTTTTACAAAAGATGCCTCGAAAATCTTTCCTGGAAATAAACATTTTTTGCTCACTTCATGTTACTCCTGCCACTTGTGGCCATGTTTTGTCTGTTCCACACGTAATGATCTGTCCTTGGATGAATGCTTAGTGACTGCTCACTCACTCTGGCACCTTTTGCCCATGTGGCAGCGGTGGTCGAACGGATAGCGGCGCGGTCTTGATACCGGAAGGTTCCTAGTTCGAATCAGCCGTCCGACACGTTAAAATTACCACCGTTGAAGTGCCCTTGAACAAGGCATTGAACCACTACGATGAAATGTGTTCTATGAGCAGGGCCTGGCTGGAAACAAGTTCTTGAGCTTAGCCCAGATACCCTGGGTAAATATAGATTTCATTTCATTTCATTACACAATAATTAGAGGCCCGCCTAGGCCCCCCAAGTCGAAAAGCTGTTTCACCACCGATAAGAGTGCTTTATAGTGCCATTTAATGTGAGTAATGTGTATGTGGGTCCATACACATTACTGTTGAGGCCCTGTACCGGCAAATACCTGCTAATATAATTATGCAGACACTACTGGTGATATAGTTATTTATATCCAACTATGTACATACACATAATGCTTATATGAATCATATGGATCCCTTGACCCTTTTAGTGTTGATTTGCTACATGCATACATACTCCACCTCCTATGCGCATTTTACTGGTGATAGAGCAGCAGTCAACCTAGAGAAACGTTTCTCCAGGTAGGTAGACTCATGCTTTGTGTTTGCTGAAAATAAACAAGTTCATAAGAAACTACTCAAGAGAATGCGGATATTCCTTTCTCTATCTATCTTCAAGAATATTCTGCATCCAGCTATTGAGACTATTGAGCTATTGAGTCTCCCCTGAGTAGAGCGTGCCTTCTCTGAGTGGTGCTAGCCACTCCTATAGACAGCTATGTGTGTCCCTATGTCTTTCCCTGTCTGGTGGGAGAGTTGTCACGACTGGTCAGTCCAAGTGCACAGATGGCCAGGTCAGTCTTTAGGTCTTTATAGGAGTGATAGACTCACATGTTTTAGTAAAGTACACCAATACCCTATTGTAGAAATAGTCTGTTACAAGTACAAGTTCGGTATGCAAAACAAGACATAACAACGAAAAAGTACAAAAGTATTGGCACCAAAATACTTAAAGTACCACAAGTAAAAGTACTGATTATGCAGAAGGTCCCTTTTCACAACTTTTCAAATGTGTAAAGAAATCCTTTGAAAATAGCAGATTTTCAAATTGCCAAAGTATATAGGTCTGAAGCGCCTGAAGCGTTTTGCAATAATCAAAATCTACAAAGTAACTATAGTAATGTTTTCAAATAATTATGGAGTACTGTAGGAGAAAACGCACACCTAGCAATCAAGCGTATGCACAGGTGCGTAGGCCAGTGGACATCAAAGAAAGCAATAAGGTACACCCGCACACTGTGTATCTGCTCGGCACAAGAGTATTGTCTTATTTAATGAAGCAACGTTTCGGTCACTAGGGACCTTCCTCAGGCAAATAATTATGGAGTAAAAGTACAATATTTGCCTTTGAGATGTAGTGGGTTAGATTAGTGAAGTACTCCATCAAAGTAAAAAATACCACAAAATTGTACTTAAGTAATTGAGTACATAGTACTTAGTTATACACCACTGTCCTTAAGTCTATCTATATGCCGTTTTTTATGATGACAGAATTCACACGGCCTCTTCTGATGGGTTGTACATGGATACTGTATGTACACCTGAACAGCCCAGGCATAGAGAGCCTCTTCTGATGGGTTGTACATGCATACTGTATGTACACCTGAACAGCCCAGCTGCCCAGGCATAGAGAGCCAGGTCGGATGTTAAGTCATCTTTATAGAGCGTCGCAGTCCCGCCCCCTACCATGGACCAGGAAATGATTCTCCGTTCATTTTCCTCATAGACATTTCAGAAAGTATTTATTTAAAGACGTTTGCGCCGCGGACAAAGCCAACTCGAGTCGTGACAAATCATGACAACAAACACAATTTTTTGGGCCGAACAAATAATTAGAAAGAAGAAAAAAACGGCAGGTTACAACACTTTTTTTGTTGTTTTTCTTCTTTGTAATTATTTGTTTGGTCCAAAATATTGTTTGTGTTGTCATGAGTTGTCACGACTCGAGTTGGCGTTGTCCGCGGCGTAACCGTCTTTAAATAAATACGTTTTGAAATGTCTATGGGAAAAATGCATTGGGATTCATTTCCTGGACCATGGTAGGGGGCGGGACTGCGACGCTCTATACTGTCTTTTGTGTACTTGATCCTTGACCCTTACCTGTATATTAGTATAGCATCTATCTACATTTATGTAGAGTATCTATCAATGATGAAGTGACTTATTTGTAAATAATAATGGAAAACAGCAAGCATTTTTATGTGTTTTATGACGTGTTTAACTTGGGATGAATAAAATCTAAATGCACATGAAGACCAATTTGTTCACATTGGCGTTTTAATCTCTGCGTAGAAAAACAATAGTGTATATTGCCTCCTACATTCTCAATCCTCACCCTCATTTAACCACTATATAAATCATAATGGCTTATTGAATTGAAAGGGTATGAAATATCTCAGATGATAGATAGCTGGTATTTGGAGAATTTGGCACATAACCACTGTGTGTGTGTGTGTGTGTGTGTGTGTGTGTGTGTGTGTGTGTGTGTGTGTGTGTGTGTGTGTGTGTGTGTGTGGACGTGGAAGAGAATGAGACAGCAGGGCTGTGAACATACTGTACAGTACGTAGTACATGGATGGTAGGGGCTCAAACACACCACCGACGACACACTATTCCCTCCCGCATGTTGCCACACCATCGCCATCTATACACAGGCCTGTTTAAATTCGACTGGAACACACCCACTGTACTAGTAGTGACATGTTTTCATGAACATACAGTAGCGCTCTGCAGTGGCCTGTCCAGATCTAGCTCTGGTCCATGGACCTGGTCCTACTTTCCCTGGACACACTCACGTTGTGTTGCTGCTTGCAGCATACCTTCCCTTGTAAAGATGAAACAATAAAGTGCCTTAAAGGACTACTCTGTAAGTGCTGGATTCTCCTTCTTCTAAAACACACTCTGAGCCTCCCACCACACATAATGCACTTACCGGTATTTCACCGGAAGAAGAAAAAAAGCATGGCTGGATGCAGGCCAGGCCTGTGACAAATAAGGTTATATATCTGATGTATATTGTGAGTCATGTCTCCTGCTCTTTTCCTGCCTTGCCTTGCACTCATCTTGAAAAATGCTGTATTGTAGTAGTTATGTCAAGCTGTTTTTTTGTTTACCTTTGTGTCTGTGTGTTTTTGTTATGTTTTTTTTTTCTTTTTGTTTTCTGGAATTCATATTTATGTTTTATTTATGTTCATTCATTAATTATTTGGTGGAAAGAAAATGTTTTGAAATAAAAACAAAGTGAAACAAAAAAAAGCATGTTTTAGTTAGTCCTCCACGGCGCCCTCTACAGATCGATCTTGTCAATATAAAAATCCCATTGACCAGATTTTTCTTTCCAGTGAAATATTTTCTTTTCTGGCCAGAAGGTGTATTTTAGACGTGTGGTGGGGGGGGGGGCTCAGAGTGAGTCCACTAGGCCAGAAGGTGTATTTTAGTTGTGTGGTGGGTGGGGGGCTCAGAGTGAGTCCACTAGGGAAAGGTGTATTTTAGACGTGTGGTGGGTGGGGGGCTCAGAGTGAGTCCACTAGGGACAGTAGGCTTTCGACTCCACAAAACCTTTGTTGAAAACCACTGTCCTATGCTTGAATTATTTACAAGAAGTCTTGAAGACGTTTTGAGTCTGAGAGGCAAGATCTCATCAAATGGTACCGGTGGTCCGTGGCTCAACATGCTGAATAAATAATGGGCCTTGATATGAAAAAGGTTAAATACCACTGACCTACGTAAACACGCATTGAAATCCTGGACCAAAACGTCAGCATAGAGTTAAATGGTAAATAAATGGTGCATTTATATAGCGCCTTTATCCAAGGCGCTTTACATAGATTGTGCATTAGATTCACCCATTCACACACACATTCATACACCGATTGCGGCGGAAACCATGCAAGGTACCAACCAGGACATCGGGAGCAATTTGGGGTTCAGTGTCTTGCCCAAGGACACTTCGACATGTAGACAGGAGGAGCCGGGATTCGAACCGCCGACCCATGGATCATTGGACGACCTGCTCATTGGACGACCTGCTCTACCTCCTGAGCCACAGCCGCCCTGTTGTGTTGTGCTGACCTGGGCTGGGACAACTTTTACCTCATACAGTAAGTTATGATAATATAATATTCAGAAATTCAGAAATTCAGAAATCATACTCTGTACACAGCGCACAAGGACCCTAGTGGCCAGGGTTCAAAATGTCCTTCTGCTTTCATATTCTGTATCATTTTGTTACACTGCAAAGCTATAAATGCACAGATTCTCTGTGTGTGCATATCTGGAGAACCGTCCCTGATGGAAAGGCTTGAAATGTGCCCGGTGTGAAGTCGATCGGATCAGTGGATCTCCAACAATCTAGAAATTCACAAATCTCCATATATGGACATCCCTGATGTCACCAATATTACATCCTTATAGTACTGACGTCATAGTATTATGATAATGTGTAGTGCAATAAGTAATCTGACAACTACATCAGATACAATGGGCATCTTTCCAAATGGGCATTGGCTATTACTCAATTACAGTTTGATTTTAGTAAGGAAAATAAATCTGTAATATTCAAACACACACACACACACACACACACACACACACACACACACACACACACACACACACACACACACACACACACACACACACACACACACACACACACACACACACACACACACACAGAGAGATTCGTAAACACACTCCTTTACTGTAGTTGTTACATATATGCATATAGGGTCAAGGAGGTGAGGAAGTTGTATTTCATATTTCATGGGAGACATGTGCGTTTGCTTATACTGGCACTGTTTATGCCAATGCTTATTTCCCAATCCACATTGACTGATTGAAATGATACGTAGCCTGCGGAGTTAGTTCAGTCAGATATACTCGAGGGGTTTCATGTTGTGCTAAAGGTCGCATTCATATACTCAAGGGGTTAATATAATCTGTCTATTACAATGATAAGAGCGGCCCTCACTTCACACGGGTGTGATCTTTCTTTACCACAATGTACTTTTTGAGGGGCGCTCCTATATATACAGGTTTAATGTTTGTGTTTAGGTCAATGTTTGTTTTAAAAACGCCATTGACAATGAAGAGAAATTAATGTTTGTTTAGTCACTCAAACATTACATCCACAGTACCTGTGATCCTAGTTTACTGACGCACTACACTGTATCTATGCATAATGCATTTGATGTACAGTATGTGAAACTGATTACCTTACTAATGGTAAGTTGCTCTGGATAAGACCGTCCGCAAAATGCCTAAATTGTCAATTGTTTCAAGCCCCCTTGGGCCCCATCGGCTCCAGTGTCTGCGAGACAGAAGTGGAAGTGGTACACAGACAGCAGTAGGCCGAGGTTATAGACAAGTATGACAAAAGAGAGAAAGAGACAAGAGAGAGGCTAGGGCAGAGCCAGAGGCAGACAGAGACTAACAACATGCAAAGTGGGCCAGAGATCAAG
>NC_136800.1:37447157-37609961 GCF_951216825.1 Electrona antarctica
AAATCGAGTGGCAAAGCGACAGGCAAAGTGAGTTTAACATTGGTAACATTGTTTAATGCAATTAGATATGACTTTTCTGTTTGGATGCATGGGCTGTCAAGGCCAGAAAGTAGTTTTTTAGCCACTCACTAGGCATTCCTGCATAACTTCCGGGTTTGATGATGATGTCACGCGCATATCCTCTATTCTGGGTATGTCATACTAGGCGAACATTCGGCAGAAATAGCCAAACATTCTGCGTTATATTGTAGAATATTTTCAACAAATAGATTGTGTGTAGAATGGAAAAGGGAGGGGCCAGGTACTACTAGTACAAGTTTATCTATCAGTAGAGAAAGGCATGGAATTGTAGGCTCTCTCTTCCCTCTCGCTCTCTCACACGTGCACGCATGAACGCACGCATGAACGCACGCATGAACGCACACGCACACACACACACACACCCCTGTGGGTTTTGGGAGGCAGCCTGTCAGAGCGGCGTGCAGCTAGGCCAGGGGGGGGTTTAGGTCTACAGGTCTGACCGTGGATATCCAGGAGGATGATGAGGACAGAGCAGGGAGCGTGGGAGAGAAAGAGGAAGACGAAGAGCATCTCTCAATCAATGTCTATCGAATCTCTCTCTGCGCTGGGAGCGAGACGGGGGATGCGGGGCCTGTGCAATGCTTTAAACCATTTTGGGCGGGAACCCTTTTTGGTGTTAGCATTATGTTATGCTTTAGCTATTGAAAAATAGCAGATCTACAAGCTCATAGCGCGCCACCGAGTGGCGCGCTACGAGCTTGTAGGTCTGCTATTTTTGAAAAATCGAAGAACGACTGACATAGAAACGTAGCTTTTTCAGAAAACTGTCAGGATGTAGAAGACATTTTTAGAATCTGATCTCAGGTCAGAATGCTTTAAACCATTTAGACCGGAGGACGCCTCTGTGTCTCTGTACATTCTAACCAGCGGTACTCGCTTGTAGATCTGCTATTTTTTGAAGAATCGTGAAAATGTGGCGCAAATCTTTGAATATATATTTTTTCACAGCGGACGTTTTTTATGTTGTCCCTGGAACAACATATTTTCAGATGGGGGTCGGCGGCCAATTACATATAATTTTGGGGCTCCTTGACATGAAATAGTTTGAGCACCACTGATTATAGAAACATGGTTTTTCAGAAAACTGGCATTTGTAAAATCGACCTCAGGTCTACATGGGTTAAGATAAAGACAGTTGGTATAGCCTCCATGTATTGATTAATTGCCTGTAAGTTGTAATTGACTTATTGTGGCTGGGATTTTCTTTTCATCATGAATATTTTACTGTAGTAAGCCTGCTGTCTCTGCTACAAGTTACCCCACCGTGTTTGTCTTTAGTTTAAACGTGACCCATTTTTCAAGACAAAATAAGGCTTTAGAACCATGATTATCCATAGTAATAAACAATGTAAGCCTATGCAAATCTTTGTCTCATCAGCTGTATTGTGATTTGTGAATCAAAGCACATCTGTAGAGGATTATAGCACAGTAGTTCATAGTACTGTATTACCAACCGCATTTAAAAGATTTCTGGATTATTTTGTGGACTGTGCTCAATGAATTGAAGTTGTTATTTTGTGCAAGGAGGGCTAGCTCTGTCACCTGCGACACCGTTGGTCCATGAAATGTTTTTGTTTCAATAATGAAGACAATCGTCGTGCCATAATAGGCTAGCCTGGTTAATAAACCAGACCGAATCAGCCGTTGGCAAAAAAGAATTTGCCTGCCAGCGGATTAGGGTCTGGCGAGGCTCAGTAGCACGCCTCTTTCCTACAACCGAGAACAGGTCGGGCCAATCGGGACACGGTATGCAATATGGGCGGGCTTTGGTACAGTGACGTTCAATGCTTGAGACCTTTGACTGACAGTAGCTCTGACCAATTGCGTCGAAGAGAAAATGTTTGAACCCGCCCCCCGGGAAATGAAATCCAAGTGGAGCCAGCCCAGACTAATATACCACGACAGTGTTGTGTGATATTAGTCTGGCTTATTAGCCAGGCTAATAATAGGCAACACTGGAAAGAGGAATAAGTAGCGAGAGATCTATAGAAATGAAACACCCGAAGGTCAGGACTAACACAATAAATCTAGGTATTTGTATCCAGCTAGATAAATGTTTAATAGCCTTTGTACATGCCCTATCAAATGCCTAATTCATTTTCTGTTGTTTGCTTTGTTGTATTATTTCACCTGTGCAAGCCATTCATATGCTAGAAGGGTAGGTAAGCTAAGGCTTCAGCCTACACCTTTTTGGTCAATGTTTATTTTGCGAAAACAATGCAGGCACTGTATTAATCTGTTTTTCCTTTTTTAATGACCAAAATAAATAAACTGAACTGAACTCCCAGCAGGTCAGTATAGGTCCAGGCGCGTGTACATCCAACACCCTGTGTTGACTGACCTGTGTTCACATCCAACACCCTGTGTTGACTGACCTGTGTTCACATCCAACACCCTGTGTTGACTGACCTGTGTTCACGTCATGTTGATGTCATCAATATGACGTCATATCACCCTGTGTTGACTGACCTGTGTTCACGTCCAACACCCTGTGTTGACTGACCTGTGTTCACGTCCAACACCCTGTGTTGACTGACCTGTGTTCACATCCAACACCCTGTGTTGACTGACCTGTGTTCACATCCAACACCCTGTGTTGACTGACCTGTGTTCACATCCAACACCCTGTGTTGACTGACTGACCTGTGTTCACGTCCAACACCCTGTGTTGACTGACCTGTGTTCACGTCCAACACCCTGGGTTGACTGACCTGTGTTCACATCCAACACCCTGTGTTGACTGACTGACCTGTGTTCACGTCCAACACCCTGTGTTGACTGACCTGTGTTCACATCCAACACCTTGTGTTGACTGACCTGTCCAACACCCTGTGTTGACTGACTGCCACTGTGTTCACGTCATGTTGATGTCATCAATATGACGTCATATCACAATACTGACATCACTTGCCCGGACTACATATGTGGGTGCAGTTGACATGAACTCCATATATGGACATGAAAAGGACAGAGACAGACAGATACAGAGATCTCCATACATGAGCCAAAGGGGGACTGAGACAGACAGACAGGTCTTTGACAACAGGTACATTACGGACAACAGTTTTGCATAAACCGGAGCATGTGTTCCCAGTGGGATGTTGCACACGTGGGCATCTTTCCTAACGGGCAGTAGACTTAAGTTAATTCGTGTTGGCCAGCTTTCCCAAGTGCCTTTGTGTTGTTAATTAATGTGTAGCCTATACTGTAATACACTTGTGACACAACAGATATTTGCTGAGGTATTCCTCTATTTAATCGAGTGGAAAACGTATTTGCTGAGTCATCACTTTGCAAGCCAAAACCGTGGATAATTATAAATCAGGTGCACCAATACCTTTTAGAAATGAACTCCCCAATGATTTACTTCACAATCTCTTTCCTAGTCATGTGTATATTAGTCATTTCCACCCTTTTACAGTAACTCCCTATGGATGTTTCTATATGAAGGTCTTCCAAGAACAATACGTTTAAAGAGTTTGGACAAACCAGAGGGATGACTCACTTACCAAAATCAATTAACTAATTGAACCCCTGGCATTGCACAACCTCTCCCAAAGGCCATACAGAATGGATAGTGCCTCTGCTTCTAGGGATCAGGAGGAACAGTGACTGTCTTGACAGAGTACAGACGAAACATGCTGTATGTATATAGATAAATAACTCAACAAATGTCTAAATCAATGGGACTTTCTTCCTATTAACTGATTAGTTCTCCATGAGTCACATTCATCAGACACAGTCCCCACTCTGCCAGCGTTACATTACACAGTATCTCCCTGGCTTTCTTTCTCTCACTCTTCCACGCATTTTGCGTAACACTCATAGGGTTCACAAACGCAAACATAAGACTATGTCAAGTCAAATAAACTCTTATTAAGTCATTTCAGGAGTGTATAGAGGGCAAACAACAACTTTAAATTGTAAGCATTACCACATTTTGGGCACATTTTCAAACACTTAAAAAAAGCATGACTAGCAGATACAAAACACATCGGCTATCTAACTATTGTATACAGGGGCTTAAGTGGTTAACATAGCGGTGGAAAACTTCCCAGTAAAGACATTCCCGTCCGGTCGATATTCCATGAAGCCCTACCGCAGAGCATTGATCACAACCTGCCTGGCATCCGTCAGGAGAGCCCCAATATGCCAATCCTTGACCTGATGAAGCCAATACAGTGGTATTTATAACAACAGACATTGACCCTGACAACATTAGAATCACATTAGTGTTGTTAAAGACCATCAGCTCCTCCTGATTAAAGCCGTTTTCATCCTGAGTGAATCATATCACATTCAGGGAACACGTGCGGTGTAAAACGAGGCTGTTGAAAGGTGTCACATAATTAACAGAATCCTTCATTATCAGTTTTAATGAGATTAAAGACAGACAGACAGACAGACAGACAGACAGACAGACAGACAGACAGACAGACAGACAGACAGACAGACAGACAGATTTGAGGTATTTTGACTTTACTAGAGTATTTCCCATTTTCAGTACTTTATAATTCTATTCCACTACATCTCAGAGGCAAATAGTGTAATTTTACTCCACTACATTATTGATAACTTTTACTCACTTAAATGTGAGCACTTTTTCCACCACTGCTCTCTGTCATTAATTTTCCGTCCGTCCGTCCGTCCGTCCGTCCGACTATCTCTGTTTGTCTATCTATCTCTGTCTGTCTGTCTGACTCTCTCTGTCTGTCTCTCTCGTTGATCGTCCTCTTCTCTCTATTGTTGTGGCAGTCATCTTGCTTCAGGGATATCTTAAACAGAGACAAGAGCTCAACGCTGTTTTCTTGATTCCTTTTCTTTGTTATGACAGGAGGATTCAGCCTTAGTGCTTTTCAATATTATGTGCTGCTATATGAACAAGCATGCACGCACAGACGTACGCACGTGCGCACACACACACACACACACACACACACACACACACACACACACACACACACACACACACACACACACACACACACACACACACACACACACACACACACACACACACACACACACACACACACACACACACACACCGTACACAGTGAGAGATAGAGTGAGCATATATCTTGATGTGAGATAATTTGTTACATTGAGGCCATTGATATATGAATCAGGCAATGAAAGTCTCTTTCAAAACCAGCCCTATTTTCTCCCATTGCGCGGTGATCAATTTAAACGTGCTCTCCCATTCACCGCAATCTAATGATAGTGTCAATGTATCTCCCGAGATTGCTGCTGACTATGCACGCATGCTGTCATTATCTGGTGGGTGAAGACAAAAGAAAAATCTATATATGAAAACATGAAAAATGTAAAAGCACACGAGAATGAGATGACAATGTTTCATGTGTTAGAGGTTCCTGACTCAGAGACCGACCGGGGGAATCTCACAACTCCTGTTACTCTCATCCATCATCCTAATGTCAGAGAAAAAAGGGGAATACATTATTCTATTTCAGGAGGTGTGCTTCCTTTGTGAGCTTCCATGTTATTCTTCCATTATCTCACAATAAAATGTTGCACTGCGGTTCAGTTTAGGCCAAATGACTGGCATGAGTCCACATCCAAATAACTCATTATGTTAGCCACTTAATCACAAGAAATTCTAAATTATTTAGCCAATCTACATGCTCAGGTCACAACATAAATTATTTTTGCAAGATTACATTTTTTATTTTTGCCTAATGACATGCCCACTATTGGGACGCCAGGGTTGAAGTGTTTAAATAACGAGGCCTGCTATACTTCCCAAACTCTTCTCCCAAACTCTTCTCCCTTCTGACTCCAAAACTATGGAATGCACTTCCCATCACAGTCAGAACTGCAGCCTCACTCCCAATCTTCCGCCGTAGTCTGAAAACCCACCTCTTCAGACTCCACCATGGCCCATAGCACTTGCCCTAGCCTAGCCCCTTAGATAGCACATTATGTAGACTTAGATAGTATTTTAAACAGACTTATAGCTTGTTACGTAGACAGCTCCAGAATTGCATTTTATGTAGTCATAGCACTTGATAGTACACATGTATAATATATAATATAGTATAGTATGTATAGTTTACATAGATACTCCACTGTTACGTTCTTAGTTTACGCATGATTCATGATAACTTTTTTAATATATATATATTGTGATGTATGCCATGCTTTTGTTATTGCTTAATGTAAATCGCTCTGGATTAAGAGCGTCTGCTAAATGCCTAAATTGTAAATTGTACTTGACTATTTAGACCCTAGGTGTATCCTAGATGTTTTCTCCTCCGAATATAAAGCCATGCCACTCGATCTCTGTTGTCTCTGTGAGATACAGTGTACAGAGCAACAGCCCTTGTGATTCGCTGCTAATATGTCCATGTGTGTTACATGTGTTATTTAAAGCAACTCGTTTCGAAAATTGATTGATCTAATTAATTGCCGCTACTTCGCGTAATTACATCACATTCGATTAGCTGTAATTGTCGGATTATTTGGTAATGGTAATTACCGTAAGTGAGTAGGTGAGAATGGAAAGTAAACATGTCACACTGGAAGATCAAGATACATAACGTACTATTAGTACTAAGAGGACAGGTAAGGTGCTATAAATACTGTACAGCTGTCCCTTAAACAAACATTTTTAACCCATTTAGGCCTGACGTCAAAATTCAAAATCCTGACAGTTTTCTGAAAAACCTTATGCGCCACATTTTCACGATTTTTCAAAAATAGCAGACCTACAAGTTCATAGCGCGGCACTCGGTGCCGCGCTATGAACTTGTAGATCAGCTATTTTTCAATAGCTAAAGTGTAACATAATGCTTGAAACACCAAAAGGGGTTCCCATACAGAGTGGGTTAAACAAACCTTTTTTAATTTGATTGTTTATCCCTTTCAGTTTACATCTTGGTGTAGTCCAGTCCTAAAGTAATATGTTACGTATATGAACCTGTTGGATTTCTCGCCATTTGCTCGTCACACTGCAGTATTCCAGACTCTCTCTATGCCTAATACAGCACAAGTAACATGGGGGGAAACAACAACATGGCAGCCTGTTCATAAGCTTATTCCACCTAAATAAAACATTTGAGGTGAGAAATACAGTAGTCACTGAGTCAGTCATTGATCTGTTGCATCTGCAATGTATTTCACGAATGGAAACATTTCTTTGCTATTTCAATAGCCCAAAACCATAGCTACTGTATATGACCTGCAGTCACTCAGCATATAGTCAGTAGAGCGCCCGTCTTTGCAAGGTATGGGTTCAAAACGGGGCAACGCCAACTCAACGTTGAGTATGAGTATTGAGTAGCGTGGCTTGGTGAGCTGACAGTATAGCAATGCATGCAAGACAAACTCTACAGAATGTCACTGCAGGTTGCAACTGAAGACAGCAAAACTGCGTTATCCTTTCGAGGGGTGTGCCACATATTGCAGTGCATAGGGTCCATACCAAATGGACCCTTATGGGTCTGTAACTCTGAGAGTGTACAAATGGAACCAAATTGACTCTATGGACCCTAACGGCTCCATTTGGTTCCATCTGAACACTCTCATAGTTAAATTATTTTTGATATTACATTGATATTACAATATATATTGGGGCCCCAGAGATAGGAATGCCGTTAAATGGGGGTCCGTAGCATAGAGTATAAAGAAGGATAGAGACTGAACTAGCGCGAAGCTCCGCCCCCCCTGCTATTCATGTCAGTGGAAGTTGCTCAGTGGCGTTTTGAAGCACCCGGAAGAGCCTTCTACTTCCGCCTTTTTTCGATTTGGGCACCAAAATTTGGTGCCCAAAATGCGGAAGTGCTCAACGTTAAAGCCCGGCTGCACCGGGTTTTCCTCGTCATACTTCCACGGGTCCGCCTGCAGTCCCTCCTCTTGCCACTAGGGCCCAGTGCTTCAACGTTGGAGAGCCTCACTGGCCCCTTGGTCCGTAGCCTAATGCATGTCAAACTTGGGGTTCTTGAAATTAAAATGGTTGAGAATCCACTGCTGCTCTTATGGGGGTCCCTGGCATATATTTTCAAATGGGAGTCTGCAGCCTAATAATTGTCAATTTGGAGGTCCTTGACATTTTGGGCGGGAACCCCTTTTGCTGTTAGCATTATGTTATGCTTTAGCTATTGAAAAATAGCAGATCTACAAGCTCATAGCGCGCCACCGAGTGGCGCGCTACGAGCTTGTAGGTCTGCTATTTTTGAAAAATTGAAGAACCACTGACATAGAAACATAGCTTTTTCAGAAAACTGTCAGGATGTAGAAGACATTTTTAGAATCTGATCTCAGGTCAAAATGGGTTAAATGGGGGTCCGTAGCCTAATGCATGTCAAACTTGGGGTTCTTGAAATGAAAATGGTTGAGAATCCACTGCTGCTCTTATGGGGGTCCCTGGCATATATTTTCAAATGGGAGCCTAATAATATTGTCAATTTGGAGGTCCTTGACATGATAAAAGTTTGAGAACCACTGTACCAAGACAACCACATGTTTCCCCTGCCCACGTGGAGTCGCCATGCAGCCCCCAGCAAGCCCTCCCAGTTCTGCTACCTGCTGAATAAACCAACTTGTAGGATTCACCAGTGCAGTGAGAGAACACCCTCTCCCGCCGGCCTCCCACTCAACCAATGGTGCTCATTGGAACGCCCGGGCCAAGTCTGAGGCAGAGCCCAGTAAATGGAACTCCACCATAGGGAGCCACTGTGCCACCTGGACACAACCAAATACCTTCTTAGTTTGGAGGAGGAAAAGAAAACAAAGAGTCCCAATAGATAGACCTAATGAGAGCTTCCTGGCTGTTAAGCAGTAAAGCAAGTAATTGTTTTTTCATGGGCTTAAGAGTTTTTGAATTTGCATCATCATGTAGTGAGACTAACAAAAATGCAATCACATGGAGCGCAATTAAACTTTGACATGGTTGTGTAGTTTACCTTTCTGGGGTTGGGGTGGGGGGTGGGTGGGGGGTGTTGTTTTAGCTGTTTTTTGTCTTCTTTTTTTTTTTTTTTGTCTTGTCTTGTTTTTGTTTTTTTTAAGAATCTTGATTCTGTAATTCATTGTTTTAAATGATGATGTCTGTATTATCATTAAATAAATCTTAAAAAACTGACATTCACTTCCAAGGTAATCACAACTCGATGTGATCCATACTTCCATACACACACACTGCTGTGTGTGTGTGTGTGTGTGTGTGTGTGTGTGTGTGTGTGTGTGTGTGTGTGTGTGTGTGTGTGTGTGTGTGTGTGTGTGTGTGTGTGTGTGTGTGTGTGTGTGTGTGTGTGGTAACCACACTGTACATAAAAAAAACGATGGGCTTGCAATGAAAAGCGTCTAGCTTTATTACCCATTTTTAATATTGCTTGTGGGACTCCTTGGCAACGCAGCACATTCATTCCTATAGAGTTACCAACAACAACTGGACAAAATACCAACTTCAAAAATGTGTCTCTGAGCACAGAGCCATCTCATAACAATACAATAATACAATACAATTAAAAAAGTATCTTTCTTTCTTTCTTTCTTTCTTTCTTTCTTTCTTTCTTTCTTTCATTAGAACCTTTCTCTGTACTGTGTCTCGGAGGTATATCTGTCCTCAAAGAACAATTAATAATGGCTTTTGTTCCGTTTTAATATCTTCTTCTCTCCACTATATACTGTTTTAATAATAACACAAAGTCAAGAAAAGGAGGATAGTTGAAGCAGAGTTTGGACAGTATAGTTCCTTTCCAAGAGGTGGCATAAATAAATCAGGCTAAAGGCAGCAAATAGGATGTTGTACAGGTAAAGCTGCCTCTAACCAGCTCAGTGGCCTTGTGGTTAGAGTGACTGGGAGGTTGGGGTTCGATCCCCGGCCGGGTCATACCAAAGACACACACTCAGCATCAAGGGTTGGATTGGGGGTAAGTCCCTGGGACATACTAGCGTCATGTCCAGGGGGTGTACTTGTACATCAAGCTGCCTCACGCTACAGAAACAGGAGATAGGCTCCTGCCCTATGGGCCTCATGGCTCGGCAAGGCTACTACTAGTACAGGTAAATACAAGTGCTGGTCCAGAACAGTGGGAGGAGAAAAGCAACTAAGAAATCTTTGATGACCATTAGCCAAATATTATCTAACTAATTTACCATGACCAATATGTTTGCGTGACCACGCAAAACTCCAATGTCAGTAACATGCAAGTTTCTCGTCATACACATTTCTTTTTTTTTTAATGTTTTTTCTATTTTTCAGCTTTCTATTTGCGGCTTTTTATTTAATATTTTTTTATAGAGGGACAGACAGTAGGCTGACAGGAAATGAGGGAGAGAGATGGGGGAGTGACATGCAGTAAAGGCCGTCGGGATCGGGAGTCGAACCCGCGGCACACTGCCAGGCTCAGGCTACCGGCCAAGGTGCCTGGACCGCTGAGCCACGGCCCAGGCGTCATACACATTTCTGAGGACCTCATATTTGATAATAAGAACAATTTGCGACGATTACATAATCTCTTGTGCTTTCCTTCTTCAGACTCCATTGTTTGAGTCCATATGAGTCACTTTGTGACACTCTCCATATGGTGCTTTTGGCTCAAACACACAGCAGGGCAGCGGAGCGCCCACAGCATGCTCTGACCATGAACCACACACAGCAGGGCAGCGGAGCGCCCACAGCATGCTCTGACCATGAACCACACACAGCAGGGCAGCGGAGCGCCCACAGCATGCTCTGACCATGAACCACACACAGCAGGGCAGTGGAGCGCCCACAGCATGCTCTGACCATGAACCACACACAGCAGGGCAGCGGAGCGCCCACAGCATGCTCTGACCATGAACCACACACAGCAGGGCAGCGGAGCGCCCACAGCGTGCTCTGACCATGAACCACACACAGCAGGGCAGCGGAGCGCCCACAGCATGCTCTGACCATGAACCACACACAGCAGGGCAGCGGAGCGCCCACAGCATGCTCTGACCATGAACCACACACAGCAGGGCAGCGGAGCGCCCACAGCATGCTCTGACCATGAACCACACACAGTAGGGCAGCGGAGCGCCCACAGCATGCTCTGACCATGAACCACACACAGCAGGGCAGCGGAGCGCCCACAGCATGCTCTGACCATGAACCACACACAGCAGGGCAGCGGAGCGCCCACAGTATGCTCTGACCATGAACCACACACAGCAGGGCAGTGGAGCGCCCACAGCCTGCTCTGACCATGAACCACACACAGCTGGGCAGCGGAGCGCCCACAGCATGCTCTGACCATGAACCAGGGCAGTGGAGCGCCCACAGCATGCTCTGACCATGAACCACACACAGCAGGGCAGTGGAGCGCCCACAGCATGCTCTGACCATGAACCACACACAGCAGGGCAGTGGAGCGCCCACAGCATGCTCTGACCATGAACCACACACAGCAGGGCAGTGGAGCGCCCACAGCATGCTCTGACCATGAACCACACACAGCAGGGCAGCGGAGCGCCCACAGCATGCTCTGACCATGAACCACACACAGCAGGGCAGCGGAGCGCCCACAGCATGCTCTGACCATGAACCACACACAGCAGGGCAGCGGAGCGCCCACAGCATGCTCTGACCATGAACCACACACAGCAGGGCAGCGGAGCGCCCACAGCATGCTCTGACCATGAACCACACACAGCAGGGCAGCGGAGCGCCCACAGCATGCTCTGACCATGAACCACACACAGCAGGGCAGTGGAGCGCCCACAGCATGCTCTGACCATGAACCACACACAGCAGGGCAGTGGAGCGCCCACAGCATGCTCTGACCATGAACCAGGCATTAACAACCACACCAACAACAACAGCTATACTGGCCTGGGGGATGGCATGCTGCCAACAAGTGGCTTCTCCTTGACTGTGTGTGTGTGTGTGTGTGTGTGTGTGTCCAGGGTCTGTCAGGTGGCTTGGAGTATGGTGGGGGGGCAGGGGGGGGGGGGGGTGACTGAAGCTGAATTGGGAGCGTGTAGAGATTTCTTCTTTTTTTTTGCCTTTATTGATAAATACAAGTGGAGATTGACGGGAAAGAGAGAGAGAAGTGGAGAGACATGCAGCAAAGGTCGTCATGAACGGGACTCGAACATGCGACGCGCTGCCAGGCCAGAGCCTATATGTGGCATGCGCCTGGACCACTAAGCCAGCAGGTGCCCCACTATTTTCGTATTTTCGTAAGACATTTCACTAACTAAACATAGTAAACCCACTTTAAAAACGAATTCAAACTACCGTAACTGACTCTGAAAGAATTAAGTAAAAAGAATGAAAGACAATTAATGACAAATTCTATACTATAATAATACTATAACAACATTGCTCATTGTGCGTGTAACTGAAGCTAAGGCAGAACTATTGTGTTCTGAGTCGTTCGTTTCCGCCCAGACTTATTTTGCGGTGCGCACCTACATACGGTTTAGCCTTAGAGTATATATGAATAGAGACGGCACCCGGAGGAAACCCTGAGGCGAAATGGACATAGTGGCCGAATTTGGTATTGCAGCGCTGGGCCAAACTCATGAATGCGCTGGTCCGTTGACTATCATTGTGCACGTTCATGATGACACGTGAACGCTGTTTCATACGTGAACGGCGCTGTTTCATACGTGAACGCGTGCAATGATAGTCAACGGCCAGCGCATTCATGAGTTTGGGGCAAATCCATCCCAGAATGCACTCTGTTCCTGAGTGAAATCGCCTCATGTGCTTTTGAGCAACTTAATGCAAGTGGATGGGAGGAGATATCCGGTGCCGTCTCTATTCATATATACTCTAAGGGTTTAGCCAATGATAAAGCCAACTGGACTAGCACTGCGACGTCAGCCAATGAGAAAACCAGCTGGACTAGAGGAAATCGATGAGAGACTCAGCTTGCTATTGCATAGCAGCTGGTAAAAATGTAAAAAACGAACACTCAAGCAAATAAAACTAAAACAAGACATTTCACTAATTAAAACTACCGTAAGAAAGAAGAAGACTATTGATGACAAATTCTAAACTATAGCAACATTGCTCATTGTGCGTGTAAATGTCTTGTTCCCAATGAGGAAATGGGAACTATTCTTGACTGCCCAACCAACCAACCACCCCCAGAAAGCCGGAACCTTTTTCCTTTGTATTACTTCACCTGCATTTCCTGAAGTCGCTGAGCGCGCTCCCACACAGCCACCTCCCTGACGAGCAAAGCACAGACGCTATGCTATCTGTCTTGCGGACAGAAGTGCTGAGTGCCTATTACTTCTCAGCAGACCACATAAAAACCACAGCAATTAACCCGTGTAGGACGGGGACGCATCGGTGTCGCTTTAGCGTTTGACCACTTTAACCGTGATTTTAAAACTTGTTAAACTTTGAGCTTGTAGATCTGCTATTTTTGAAAAGTCGTGACAAATGTGGCCCAAAACTTTTAATATAATGCTTTCACAGAACGTTTTTGACTCATAGCTTTGCTTCTGGGGGGGGGGGGGACGACGACGACGACCGCTATCTGACATTTTTTCAAATAGGGGTCGGTGGCCAAATACATAATAATATTTGGGGGTCCTTGACATGAAAAGATTTGAGAACCACTGATATAGAAACATGGGGTTTTTCAGAAAACTGTCATGATTTTAGAAGACATTTTGTAGAATTTGGTCCTCAGTCCTAAATGGCTTAAATGCTATTGGCCCGTTCGACTTTGCCTTCTCGGAGGGGGAAGAAGAAGAGAGAGAAGATGAAGAAAAGTGGAGGCAGGGAACCAAAAGAGCAAGGGGGGGTGTGGGGGGTGCGCGGCCAGAGGGAGGGATAGGCAGGCAAGAAAGAGGGAGAACGCAGGAGAGATAATGGGAGAACAAAGGCAACAGAGAAGACAGAGAGTCGAAGTGAAAGAGAGAAAGATCTTTTATGTCGGTGGAGTGAAGTGGGAGAGGGATGAATTAGTGAGTGTGAAAGTGGCTGTGAAATTAGGGGGTTGATAAAGTACCTCAAGGTGGTGCCTTTGAGGTTGTAACTAATGGTGATGGGAGCTGGGCACCGACACCACCACCAAGCACTCACTGTGTTGCATTTCAGCCGCATGCAATGAGTTACAGCTGCACCGACCGGCTGCTGCTGCTGCGCTGCCGCTTCACGGAGGAGCGAGCGTGCACTGGGGTCGCATTTTCCACCGACTCACTCTGAACTATACAGATTCCTGTTTACGATAGGTTTGGTTCCACTTTACAACTGTCAAAGGCTGCAGTGTGCAATATCCTTACTAGTCACAAAGGCCTGGAAATGAAGATTGTGTGGAGATGTCACTGGGCCCGTGGCCATGTGAACGTGCAGGGCGCTGGCTCGGCCTTGGCCAGTGTAGCCTGTTGGGCGTGTGTGAAGACAGAGGAGAGGGGAAGCTGTCGTGTTTTGACACCCAACTGAATAATTCCCCTGGTTTATTGGTAGAGGCTTTAAGAAACATTGGGTCAAGCCAGTGGAGTATTGCAGGTTTGATGCCTTCACTAGCCTGTACGGCACAATTACTGTCAACGACCTCCACATGGGAGACTCAGGGCCCTGTTCTGGGCCAGGCAGGCACAGTGGTGTGAGGTGCACACAAGGGACGAATACACTGGATATATTCCTGAGGTGAAGTAGTGAGTTTTGTCTCGCCTGTGTTTTTGGAACTTGCTGTCTTTTTTGGACGTGCAGTCGGGGATGTTATCGTTTCCAAAAAATCACTGAAATTTTGGTGTCAAAGAGGATCATAATCTCTGCTTGTCTGAAGCTTGTCTGAGAGATGATGGTTCAGAGGCTTTTATTCCATTACACTGTGACCCGCTTCTCCGCTTGTATAGTTATTGCTTCCAGTCAATGTAGCAAATTGGAACAAAATATCATGCTAAATGGTGCATTTATATAGCGCCTTTATCCAATGCGCTTTTAAATAGATTGTGCATTAAATTCACCCATTCACACACACATTCATACACCGATTGCGGCGGAAGTCATGCAAGGTACCAACCAGCACATCAAGAGCAATTTGGGGTTCAGTGTCTTGCCCAAGGACACTTCGACATGTAGCCAGGAGGAGCCAGGATTCGAACCGCCGACCCATGGATCATTGGACGACCTGCTCTACCTCTTGAGCCACAGTCGCCACAGTCGCACAGTCGCCAGTCGATCATGGAACAATGATGTAATGAAAAGTTCTCATTGTTTGGTACAGTTTAGAAATGGAAACAAGACCGCAAGGCAGAGTCCTGCACCAGGTCGGATACCCGTGGATACCCCACGGGTATAAGTTCACAGGTGCGGGGACAGGCGGAACGCAACGAGATGCGGGTGGGTGACCTTTTTTAATCAGTGCACCCGCACTGCAGGATGTTATAAACATAGATATACAGTATGAAAGGCCAATGGAGAGCGACATCGCTACGTGGGCTTCGGGGGAACATAGCACTGTATCTATGGGGCATGTACTTTTTTAAATAACCATAACTTGCTCAATTTAAGGTTTGTTATAAACATCAGAGACGTCAGCATACCTACATATATGCTTTTATATGACGTTCATATAAGAAATAATATTAAGCAGATAAGCATCCTGAATCATAGCCACGTTGATAACGTTTGTAATAAACCAACCCATTTTTAAATCCGTCAAGATTTGAGCGAGTTATTAGTATTTCTGTTTGAGCTGCCATAGAACATACTGTACTGTAGCCCCGAGGCAAGATGGCCGCCGGGTGAACTACGTCGGAAACTCCGCCTTGATCCATCTAGCCTTTATATATGTCTATGGTTATAAACAGCAGCTGAGCTGGGTGCTTCTCTACAGCAGAGACAAGTTAGGTCCGTCACATGCCCAAGGAATCGTCAGTGATGTCACATCACTGACGATTCCTTCATAATGGCGTTCTGTTTCTGCTACTGTGCTTAGTGTGCTACTTCCTTGTTGCATAGCAGTGACATCATGGCCGAATCCTTGCTTCCTTATCGTAGCATTTCACGTGTGGTGTTTATTTTTTATCACCAGGCTGTAGCCTGTAGCATATTTTCGTAACGCTCGCACTGATGAAACACCAACGGATTATAATGTCAACATTCAACACAAGATGTAAGCTAACCCAGGTAATGTAGGCCTAATGCGTCACTCTGAAAGTTTAACTAAAGTTCTAACGTAATTTTGATCTTGGATCAAGACGGTCATCAGGCTGATCTTTTTTTTATCATCCTATCCCTGTTAATATATTACGCCATTTAGGTTGAAATCATGATATAACTTTATGTTGTGATAATAAGCAGCAGTAGCCTCAGTCAACTACATGTCTTCCGTTCTGTGTGCAACGCACCGCCGCCGCTGCCCACGCCCACCACCACCACCACCACCACCACCACATGCGGTGTTGGATGAAAGAAAGTCAAAGATAGCTACAGTATCGGTGGTTGTGATACGAACAGGTAACGGGGCGGGTAACGGGTCTGCTTGTTGACGGGCGGGGCAGATCTGGTTTCGAGTTTTATATAAATCACGGGTAACTCGCGGGTTGCGGAACTGATGATTGACAGGCGGGGCGGGTGCGGGTTTCGAAAATTGGACCCGTGCAGGACTCTGACGCAAGGACTTCTTTTTTGGTGCTATCACTTTTGGACTGAAGTGTTTGACTGTACTCTGTTGCTGTTACACTCTGTCTAATAAATGATTCAGTCAATCAATCAATCAATCAATCAATAGTATACTGTACAAGGGGATGCCGTGGCTTAATTAATCAAATCTGAGTTTTCCCCTATTTGTGTGTGTGTGTGTGTGTGTGTGGGGGGGGACAGGCATCGGAAGATCGGACCCAAAAAATCTGCCATTGGCCAGGCTCTACTACAAGCTTTTCATCAACTGCACAATGGACATTCTTGATCCTGAAAAGAACTCACAGCAAATGAGACCGAGGGAGGAATTTTCCAGCACAGAAGTCATGTGGGTCAGCCTCCACAGTTTGTAAAGGCCAGAGCTGTGCAAAGTGAAAAGGGCATGGGTACACATGGGGTACATTGAACTTCCACTATCGATCTATGGCCGTAAATCCCCCAATAACCTCAATACGGTGACCCTTCTCTCGCTCTCCCTCTGTGTCTTTCTGTGCTATTGACTTTAGACTTCAACTCTGCGCTCTCAGTCCCACTATACCGTACCACAGTAAATTGACAAAGCTAGGCACAAACGCACGCATGCACGCATATACACTACTGTAGGAACAAACACACAAACACACGCACACACACACACACAAACACAAACAAGCATGCACAGTTGCACACACACTCATGTATGCAAGCCAGAGTCCTGCAACGGGCCGGGTGTCCACGGATATCCCTCCGGGCGAGTTTGATGGGTGAAAAGTTCACGGGTATACGGGGACGGGCGGTACAGAAATAAACGCAGGCGGTTAACACTTTATTGTGAAAATCAAGAGTGCACTGCAGGATGTTCTAAACAGCAGCAATAGACTGCAGCTGGGTGCTTCTCAACAGCAGCCATAGACTGCAGCTGGGTGCTTCTCAACAGGATGTTCTAAACAGCAGCAATAGGCTGCAGCTGGGTGCTTCTCAACAGGATGTTCTAAACAGCAGCCATAGACTGCAGCTGGGTGCTTCTCAACAGGATGTTCTAAACAGCAGCAATAGACTGCAGCTGGGTGCTTCTCAACAGGATGTTCTAAACAGCAGCAATAGGCTGCAGCTGGGTGCTTCTCAACAGGATGTTCTAAACAGCAGCAATAGACTGCAGCTGGGTGCTTCTCAACAGCGGAGACAAGTTATTTGTCGGGCGGGGCGTGTCTGGTTTGTATTTTTGATATAATCGCGGGTAGCGGGTCGGTTTAAATATTCAAAATTGAACCCGTGCAGGACTCTGATGCAAGCACACACTGAGAAACAGAGATATTACAACTACTGTAATTGCCTGGAAACGGAATTTCTGTATGTCCACTTATATTAGCCGTTTATTTTATTTTATTCGCTTTATTTTCTTCTTTCACTCTCTGTAAGTCCCAGGCAAATTAGATGTCTTTTCTTTTTCTTTTTTTACGTCACCTTCTGTACACAAGTGCACACAAATAAATAAATAAATACTACTGCCGCCCCCACATCCTTTACAGAAACCGCAGTCTCTTGCTAATGGATGTTACGTTTTGTCACTTTATTACGATTTACCTCTGATGCCAATAAAAGTAAACATTGTGGGAAAAATCCTTGGGGACGTTGTACTGTACGTACGCACCCATACTATATTAAACCTATATTCAAGGTCAAGTTTATTTATTATGTCTCAAGCTGGGCAATTCATTTTACAGCAGATAATAAAATCTCTAAAGAGCTGTATTGTAGGCATTCTACTCAACACAAGACTTAAACCTATGCTAAAGGGTTAAAACAAAGGGTAATTCTATGCCAGAATCACTTGGCCAGCTCAGCACCCTGTCATAAGACATAAACTAGATTAAACCATTAAGCCCTGAAGACCAGATTCTAATGTCTTCTAAAATCATGACAGTTTTCTGAAAAACCTATGTTTCTATATCAGCGGTTCTCAAACTATTTCATGTTAAGGACCCCAACAAATATTATGTAATTGGCCGCCAACCCCCATCTCAAAACATGTTGTTCCAGGGACCCCCCCCCCCCCCTCCCCAGAAGAAAATATGAGTTACAAACGTTCACTGTGAAATAATACATATTAAAAGATTTGCACACATTTTCACGACTTTTCAAAAACAGCAGATGCGTTCCTGTCCTAAATGTGTTAACCCATTTTTTTTCGAAATAAAAAAGAATATGTATTCAAAGATTTGTGCCGCATTTTCACGATTTTTCAAAAATAGCAGACCTACAAGCTCGTAGCGCGCCACTCGGTGGCGCGCTATGAGCTTGTAGATCTGCTATTTTTCAATAGCTAAAGCATAACATAATGCACCAAAAGGGGTTCCCGCCCAAAATAGGTTAACTCTAAAAGTTAGAGCGGGGCCAACTCTCCTATGTTCCCGTGTGTGTCCTATAGAGACAACATTATCTTCCCGTGTGTGTCCTATACTAGAGACAACATTATTGCCAACGCTGCAGTCAACCCCACGAGCACCACTGGTTGCTGTCACTATGGAAAAACAGTCCCATTCATCACAGTCCGTCCGGAGTCATTCCCACACCGCTAAAAATAAACCCCTGTGGTAATCAGGCCGGGATGTAGGTACACACGACGCAGCAAAGCATGACGAGCGAGGAGGGAACAAACGGTAGAAATTACAAATGGCTGCCTGTCTCATTACACAAGCAAATCACACTATATAACCTTCTATCTTTATCTATCTTTTCTTCATTTCTCTCTCGCTCCCCAACCCCCTCGCTGTCTTTCCATGGCTATGAATAGAGCGCCCACATACAGTATAAGTGTAATGGGTACTGTATAAGATCCACTTGGAAAGGAAGCAACTTAGGTGGTTCGGGGGATCTACAGTTGGGTGCCACCGATATTGTCCCTTATCATTTGACCCATTTAGGCCTGACCTCAAAATTTTAAAAAATCCTTCTAAATCCTCCAGTTTTCTGAAATAAATATTTTCACGATTTAAAAAAAATAGCAGACCTACAAGCTCGTAGCGCACCACTCGGTGGCGCGCTATGAGCTTGTAGATCTGCTATTTTTCAATAGCTAAATTATAACAATGTTTAAAACACCAAAAGGGGTTCCCGCCCAAAATGGGTTAACTGTCCTTTTGCGCAGATCACGCAAACCTCAGCAAAAAGAAAAGGACAATATCGATGGCCTCCAACTGTATACGGATTCTTACCGAGCGTCTCTCCCTAGGGAGGTCTGCACGTCCCCCTGGGAGGAGACCCCCTGGCAGACCAAGGACCAGACGGGGATTATGTCTCCACAGTCCACACTGGCCTCCGACGGAGCCCCCAGGAGGAAGGGCTAATGTTGCTCGGGAAAGGGAAGAGCTCTGTTGGGGCGGCAGTGGCTCAGGGGTAGAGTGGCTGGATGGTAACCGCAAGGTTGCCAGTTCAAACCCGGGCTCCCCCAGAGTTAGTGTCGAAGTGTCCTTGAGCAAGACACTGAACCCCTAATTGCTCCTGATGTGCTGGTTGGTGCCTTGCATGGTTTCCGCCGTCATCGGTGTGTGTGAATGGGTGAATGTAATGCACAATCTATGTAAAGCGTCTTGGATGAAGGCGCTAAATAAATGCACCATTTACCATTTACCCCCGTGACCCAACTCCAGATAAGCAGTTGAAGATGGATGGAAGAAAATCATTTGAAATACTGTAGCTTAATTACATCTAACACACTTTTTGATTACCTCCTAAATGAATGTTTAGTGTACCCATCACAACAGCTAGGCAACGTTGTAGAATAACACTTAATGAAACTCTGAGTTGTTTACTGTCATGAATCTTTCACTAAAAAGTTCTCCAATGTGACATCAATGAAGGCTTTGATTTAATCCAAGTATGACAACAAACACACAAGACATCTGAAGACATAACTTTGTCTAAGAGTGCTTTCCTGATTGATTTAGCAATTTGTTTCACTTACTTTTTAATTGTAAGTGATTTCACTTACGTCTATTTTGTACTCTCTTTGAACTCTGTAATTATAATAGTCACTTCACGAAATTATAATAGACCACATGCCCACCTGTACACACTAAGGCTGCACAATATATCTTTATCGAGGTATGAACATGCGCAATATCAGTATCACAAAAAGGCAATATCGATATATCGTCCACTTCTACAGCCAGCAACATCCCATCCATGCTAGTTTTCATTGTTGCTACACTTATTCAGAAAAATGCACATAAAGTGCACATAGAACCGGCCCGCACACCGTCTGCACTTAGAACCGGCCCGCACACCGTCTGCACTTAGAACCGGCCCGCACACCGTCTGCACTTAGAACCGGCCCGCACACCGTCTGCACTTAGAACCGGCCCGCACACCGTCTGCACATAGAACCGGCCCGCACACCGTCTGCACATAGAACCGGCCCGCACACCGTCTGCACATAGAACCGGCCCGCACACCGTCTGCACATAGAACCGGCCCGCACACCGTCTGCACATAGAACCGGCCCGCACACCGTCTGCACATAGAACCGGCCCGCACACCGTCTGCACTTAGAACCGGCCCGCACACCGTCTGCACTTAGAACCGGCCCGCACACCGTCTGCACATAGAACCGGCCCGCACACCGTCTGCACTTGCAATATGAACACTTTTATTAGGCAACGTTTCGGTCAAAGACCTTCTTCAGGCACCAGATGCCTAAAGAAGGTCTTTGACCGAAACGTTGCCTAATAAATATTAGGCAAATATTAGGCATTATGCACGCACACGCGCACACGCACACGCACACGCACGCACACACACACACACTCTCGCTCGCGCACGCACAGACCGTTTCGAGACTCTCTCGACTAGACAGATATACAATGCTCTGGTGGACCTTATGTACAATGTTCACAACCCTCTGTAGAAACAACTGTAAGGGACCAACCATGACATGAGAATTCCGATTAACCAAATAAACCCACAGCATCCTTGTTCTGTTCTGGGCATAAAAGTATGCTCACAATTCCACACATTCAAGCTTAGGTCAGCTATTTTCCGCTAAATGTAAAGAGATTTGCTTTAGACGGAAAAAAAGGAGAGGACCTAGTATGGACCCCGGTACCTCAGTCTAGAGGACCTAGTATGGACCCCGGTACCTCAGTCTACACAATATACAGGTTTAACTTTAACCCATGTAGAAAACAAAATCACACCCGTGTGAACTGAGTGGTGCAACTCCCCCCTCTCTCTCTCTCTCGCTCTCATTAGCAGGCAACAGTACAGCACTATTTCTCTCTCTCTGTTTCTGGCACGACAGCGCCCCTACTGGTACTCATGAGTCACACATGAGTCACACACAAACATAGGTTAACACGAGTCACATAGGTGTCACACGGACACGGACATTGCTGTTCCTTGGAGTGGTTGCACCACTCAAAAAATGTTTCTATGTCAGTGGTTCTCAACCACCAAAATTATATGTAATTGGCCGCCGACCTCCATCAGACATTTTTTTTTCCTCCAGCCCCCCCTCCCAGAAGCAAATATATGAGTTAAAAACGTTTGCTGTGAAAGCATATTATATTCAAAGATTCACCCATTTTTTTAATAATGCTAATGTACAGAATGTAGTTTGCAGAGCCAAATAGAGTCAAAGAGCATATTGAAGAGCAGGCGAAGGCCTCACTCAAACTGACCCAAGAGCTCATAAATGCATACATCTCACCATGTAAGAGAAATAAAGGCAGAATAATGCTGCAAGGCGGTTTGCTTGCTTGCTTGCGTGCTTGGGCTGCACGCCAGGCGCGCCTGAGCCATGGAGCAAACGGAGCAGCTGCGACACCAGATTAAAAAGAGGGGGCGCATTGCGACACCACTTTCAGTCCCCCCCCCCCCCCCCCCCCCCGGCCGCCGCCGCCGCCGCCACGCTCGAAGCGCACGGTGCGCGACAGCGAGAGAGAGAGAGAGAGAGAGGAGGAGAGGGTGTTTGTCTATGTGTGCGTGAGCGCGGCACGCGCGGAGAGAGAGAGGGAGAGAGAGTGGGATGCTGCGTGTTAAAAAATAAATAGGCTACTAATTCGCGCATTGCATCCAATAATGCCCGGCTTGCCCACCTGTGTGAATCACTTACTTTGTGCTTGCTGCTAGTTTTCAGAAGAATTAATCCAAGGTTTGTCATATTATGTTTTAAAGTAGGCATACATTTTAGCTGGTCAGTCAGTGTGTGCAGACTCAGAGAGAGAAGCAGCACTGCTCTGCTGATTAAATTGATATGACCTAGATATGTCATATGCGCTGACTGGCAAGTTAATTAGTTATTTGGCAACACCTGTGTGAAATACCAGAATAAGCTTTTTCTTTTTTTTTGTGGCCATCTACAGGCCGGCCATGACTGTACTACAGCTGGAAGTTTTTTCCACAGCTGTGGAATTGAGATCCTTTTTTTTTAACTCATATAATCTGCTATGATTTCTTAAATTATTATTCATGACATGAATGTGCAGTAGCCTACCAAAAAAAGATATAGATATAATGTCACGTTATTATTTATATAAATAAAAAGTGGACTGGTTGGAGGATAAAATAAATAGTATTCTTAAACTACATTTGTGTGACTTTATTTTTTATTTTTTTTTATCATCGTCTCTGCTCTGCTTTTTCTCCCTGGAAATAAAAACGTCTGGGTTTCCGAGGCTACTGCTCTGCTGCTGACGCTATTTCCGGTTACCTTTACGCACGGGGCGCACGGATTTGAATTTCTCCGGTCAGCCTGAATGTGTGTGTTGTTGTTGTCAACATGGCTCAGAAGAGAATGAGTGATTTATTTGGTGGGTCCAAGCCCAAATCAAGTCTAGTTAATGAACCCTTGGCCTTCATGGGCACCAGCAGCAGTGTTCAGCAGGGAACGAGTGCTAACGTTGTTGGAGGAGAAGGAGGACAATAATAAAAACAACAACAGCAGCAGCAGCAGCAGCGCAAGCAGCAGTGTCCATCTCACGTAGCCTACATAATGACATTCTGGACACGTAACTCACGTTGGATATACAGTAAATGCCATGATGAGGGAATTAACCACCCCGGAGCGCAAGAGCACATTTGGGGTTTAAGGTAAAGCATTTACAATTGAACTATATTATTTCTCTAATAGTCACTATTGCAGTGAGAAATAATATAGTATTTACTAATTACTATGGCCGCCGTGCCAACTGAACTGCTGAATGCTGCTGCAATTTAATGTTAGATATTAGATTCTGACGGGGAGGGATCTATGATGAATGATGACGATACAACACCGGGGTCGCCGAGCCCAAGCGCGCTGCGCTGTCAGCTCGTCTGTTGTATAATAGGGCTATAATTTATATGTTTTGTTTT
Organism: Electrona antarctica; assembly: GCF_951216825.1. Taxonomy (NCBI): domain Eukaryota; kingdom Metazoa; phylum Chordata; class Actinopteri; order Myctophiformes; family Myctophidae; genus Electrona; species Electrona antarctica. Next base: position 37,471,168 of record NC_136800.1, read on the forward strand.
GATATCGGCGCCTTGCCAATGTCATGTGTAGCCTAAATAGGCCTATGCCTTTTTATGATGCATTTTGTCAGTTTGTTCATATAACTTGCGTGTGGAGAGGGAAAGTAAAAGCCACTTTTCCTTGTGAAAATGCGCGAAAACGCGCGTGCACGAGGCACATGCACGCGCATTTTTGCACGCGCGCTACGCGCGCGCATGAGTCCAAATCTGTGCTCCCCCACCTGGAAACGAAGTTAGGCGCCCCTGCTGCACGCATAATAAAGTTGAATGGATTGCAAACGCAGCCAAGCGCCGCGGAATATGAACGTGTCTCTTAAGAAGCAGCTCTCTTTCAACAGGAGGCTTTGTGTGACCCATGAGAATCAGTTATTGATATCAACCCTGGGAATCTCATTCACGAGTCAAATGTGTTTTGACTGGAGGACTTGGTAAGCAACTAGAGTATGCTATGTGTGTAGTGTGTGAAGAATACATGTCCAGTATATAAACACATCTCCAGATGCATGTAAAATGTACAGTATCAAAAGTGGGCTGTGAACGTGCAACTCAAATGGACCTGTGAATGTAATGATTTGGGGATTGAGGTCTGTTAATATTGGAGTTTAATGGAATGTACGATACATTTTAGCAAACGTTCTACGCGCTATACTATCCATCGTGCTACATGACGAGAAAACCCAGATGAAGCAAGAGAAGCGGAGTCGGTAATGTGTGCGCGTGAATGTGTGCGTGCGTGTTCATGGAACTTCATGCTTTAAGGACAATGGAATCACAGCATCAGACATCTTTACGGCTATTGTCCAGGGCCTAGTTTCATCGAACACATTAAGCTCACCTGAGTGCTAGACCATTTCTATAAAAACTGGACACAAAGAGTGCTCCACTTTTCTTTTCTTTTTTTTGAAGGACAACCTGTGGTGGAAATCACTTACAGGCAACCGGAGGAGATTTTCTCTTAAACACTATACACCATCGATAGACGTCGTGCCATTATGTTTTATCTGTCCGTCATGGGCCCGGAGGTATTTGAGACTTGAATTTTAGCTGTGTCTAAAATAAATAACACACTGGGGCCATGTAAAAAAGCCACAGTGGGGCCACTTCAAGAATATTGCCACTTCAAGATGCACAATGTAGGCATAATCGCTTGGGGACAATTAAGCTGGGTACATTTTTACATCTGCCCCTTCTGTGTTCCCTTAACCCATTTTAGGTGGGAACCCCTTTTGCTGTTAGCATTATATTATGCTTTAGCTATTGAAAAATAGCAGATCTACAAGCTCATAGCGCGCCACCGAGTGGCGCGCTATGAGCTTGTAGGTCTGCTATTTTTTTTAAATCGAAGAACCACTGATATAGAAACATAGCTTTTTCAGAAAACTGTCAGGATGTACAGTTAAGTGCCACCGACCTTGTCCCATTACATTTGTAGAATCTGATCTCAGGTCAAAATGGGTTAAGTGGCTTTCGGTCGCTGCCGAAAATGCAAATGCAATTCCAAACACTGGTGATGACCAGTGGGGGGGAAAGCACACAGATCAACCCCAGTACGGGGTACCTTGGCTGGTAATCCAGCATGACGAGTGTGTCGCGGGTTCGAGTCCAGATCCCGGCGAACTTTACTGTGTGTGTGTCTGTCTTCCACCCCATCTCTCTCCCCGTTTCCAGTCTACCTTACTGTAATCCATCTCTCTCCCCGTTTCCAGTCTACCTTACTGTAATCCATCTCTCTCCCCGTTTCCAGTCTACCTTACTGTAATCCATCTCTCTCCCCGTTCCCAGTCTACCTTACTGTAATCCATCTCTCTCCCCGTTTCCAGTCTACCTTACTGTAATCCATCTCTCTCCCCGTTTCCAGTCTACCTTACTGTAATCCATCTCTCTCCCCGTTCCCAGTCTACCTTACTGTAATCCATCTCTCTCCCCGTTTCCAGTCTACCTTACTGTAATCCATCTCTCTCCCCGTTTCCAGTCTACCTTACTGTAATCCATCTCTCTCCCCGTTTCCAGTCTACTTTACTGTAATCCATCTCTCTCCCCGTTCCCAGTCTACCTTACTGTAATCCATCTCTCTCCCCGTTTCCAGTCTACCTTACTGTAATCCATCTCTCTCCCCGTTTCCAGTCTACCTTACTGTAATCCATCTCTCTCCCCGTTTCCAGTCTACCTTACTGTAATCCATCTCTCTCCCCGTTTCCAGTCTACCTTACTGTAATCCATCTCTCTCCCCGTTTCCAGTCTACCTTACTGTAATCCATCTCTCTCCCCGTTTCCAGTCTACCTTACTGTAATCCATCTCTCTCCCCGTTTCCAGTCTACCTTACTGTAATCCATCTCTCTCCCCGTTTCCAGTCTACCTTACTGTAATCCATCTGTCTCCCCGTTTCCAGTCTACCTTACTGTAATCCATCTCTCTCCCCGTTTCCAGTCTACCTTACTGTAATCCATCTCTCTCCCCGTTTCCAGTCTACCTTACTGTAATCCATCTCTCTCCCCGTTTCCAGTCTACCTTACTGTAATCCATCTCTCTCCCCGTTTCCAGTCTACCTTACTGTAATCCATCTCTCTCCCCGTTTCCAGTCTACCTTACTGTAATCCATCTCTCTCCCCGTTTCCAGTCTACCTTACTGTAATCCATCTCTCTCCCCGTTTCCAGTCTACCTTACAGTAATCCATCTCTCTCCCCGTTTCCAGTCTACCTTACTGTAATCCATCTCTCTCCCCGTTTCCAGTCTACCTTACAGTAATCCATCTCTCTCCCCGTTTCCAGTCTACCTTACTGTAATCCATCTCTCTCCCCGTTTCCAGTCTACCTTACTGTAATCCATCTGTCTCCCCATTTCCAGTCTACCTTACTGTAATCCATCTCTCTCCCCGTTTCCAGTCTACCTTACTGTAATCCATCTCTCTCCCCGTTTCCAGTCTACCTTACAGTAATCCATCTCTCTCCCCGTTTCCAGTCTACCTTACTGTAATCCATCTCTCTCCCCGTTTCCAGTCTACCTTACAGTAATCCATCTGTCTCCCCGTTTCCAGTCTACCTTACTGTAATCCATCTCTCTCCCCGTTTCCAGTCTACCTTACTGTAATCCATCTCTCTCCCCGTTTCCAGTCTACCTTACTGTAATCCATCTCTCTCCCCGTTTCCAGTCTACCTTACTGTAATCCATCTCTCTCCCCGTTTCCAGTCTACCTTACTGTAATCCATCTCTCTCCCCGTTTCCAGTCTACCTTACTGTAATCCATCTCTCTCCCCGTTTCCAGTCTACCTTACTGTAATCCATCTCTCTCCCCGTTTCCAGTCTACCTTACTGTAATCCATCTCTCTCCCCGTTTCCAGTCTACCTTACTGTAATCCATCTCTCTCCCCGTTTCCAGTCTACCTTACTGTAATCCATCTCTCTCCCCGTTTCCAGTCTACCTTACTGTAATCCATCTCTCTCCCCGTTTCCAGTCTACCTTACTGTAATCCATCTCTCTCCCCGTTCCCAGTCTACCTTACTGTAATCCATCTCTCTCCCCGTTTCCAGTCTACCTTACTGTAATCCATCTCTCTCCCCGTTTCCAGTCTACCTTACTGTAATCCATCTCTCTCCCCGTTTCCAGTCTACCTTACTGTAATCCATCTCTCTCCCCGTTTCCAGTCTACCTTACTGTAATCCATCTCTCTCCCCGTTTCCAGTCTACCTTACTGTAATCCATCTCTCTCCCCGTTCCCAGTCTACCTTACTGTAATCCATCTCTCTCCCCGTTTCCAGTCTACCTTACTGTAATCCATCTCTCTCCCCGTTTCCAGTCTACCTTACTGTAATCCATCTCTCTCCCCGTTTCCAGTCTACCTTACTGTAATCCATCAATAAAGGCTATAAAGCCAAAATAAATATCTTAATAAAGATGCTTGAGTCAAAATATAGATACCACTGTTCAAATATTACTCAACTACAAGTGAAAATTGCTCATTACACATTTGTACTTAAAATACTGAAGCACTTGCTTTTCAAAATATGTATTCAAAAGTGCATGGCTTTAAAAGTGATTAAATATTCAAACGTACCATTATTACATTTTCCATATAATATTATCAATGCATTGCTGTACATTAACATTTTGACATTTTCAAAAAATAATTCAAAGATTCTCAAAGTTTCTATGTACTTCATTATTGTATTTGTACCCAATTGTTGGTTGACTAGAGTTTGTGCAACTTAATCCAATCTTGCACTGTGTCAGTTGCTCTGGATACAAGCGCGTGCTTAACACAATCAGCGCCGGGATTCCTACAAAATAGGAGCTCTGGGGTGCCGGAAAGACATGGCCGCTTTTACTCTGAAACCCACCCCGGCCGGAAACAATCCGGAAAAAAACGGATAAATAGTTTTCTTTACTTTGCTAGCTTACATTGCTATCGTTTCAATTTATACGACATATGATCCAAAAAGCGTTCATATTTTTGAACGAGAGGCGGATGAGGAGCAGAAATGAAGTGATATTATATCCATCAGATCAAAACCATGGAGAGCGCCCTAGATTAGGAGAGACGAGGCATTCTTTCTGCCGCGCTAACAGCTAAGTCAACGGGAAGCTAATATGGCCGTAGAGCGCGAAGGACGGTGGCCGAGAGTCGGACTGAAAAATAAAAAAAAGGAAAAAATTCTGAATATTCTTCTCTCGCCTGGTATCATTGAGGATGCGCTAGGACGCTACACACGTCCAATGCATCCCTCGATTGGATTCCCTAGGACGTATGGCCACGTCCTACGGACGGAAACGGTTAATGTAAACTGTAAATATTGTGATGTGTTAGGGACCTTGAGGAGGGAACCCTTGCGATCGTATCCAACCGTGAGCACTTTGCCAATAGCCTGGAGATGTCTCCAATCCATGTACATGTTCTGTAAGTGCCGTAAGCAAACAGTTTCTCATGGCACGATCAATGCCTCTCAATTCAATGGAAAAGCATAGGCTTTTGTATTCATTAGCCATCCACATCACACACACACACACACACACACACACACACACACACACACACACACACACACACACACACACACACACACACACACACACACACACACACACACACACACACACACACACACACACACACACACACACAGGTTTGATGATACACTACACGTGCACAAAGTATGCAAACATGCACGCACAGATGTCACAGACACGTATGGTCCCGAATGTGACTCTTGGCATTTAACGGAAACAGTCAAGCTGTGCGCCAGCACAGAGCACGGCTTAAAGAATCAATGGGCATTTGCAACAATCAATGGCTGGGATCCTATGAGGAGTAATTAGAAAGGCAAACTGCACCCTTCTCCCTGCTCCTCTCTGCCCTTTACTGGTGCAAAGCCCACAAACTGCACCCTTCTCCCTGCTCCTCTCTGCCCTTTACTGGTGCAAAGCCCAAACTGCACCCTTCTCCCTGCTCCTCTCTGCCCTTTACTGGTGCAAACTGCACCCTTCTCCCTGCTCCTCTCTGCCCTTTACTGGTGCAAAGCCCACAAACTGCACCCTTCTCCCTGCTCCTCTCTGCCCTTTACTGGTGCAAAGCCCACAAACTGCACCCTTCTCCCTGCTCCTCTCTGCCCTTTACTGGTGCAAAGCCCAAACTGCACCCTTCTCCCTGCTCCTCTCTGCCCTTTACTGGTGCAAACTGCACCCTTCTCCCTGCTCCTCTCTGCCCTTTACTGGTGCAAAGCCCACAAACTGCACCCTTCTCCCTGCTCCTCTCTGCCCTTTACTGGTGCAAAGCCCACAAACTGCACCCTTCTCCCTGCTCCTCTCTGCCCTTTACTGGTGCAAACTGCACCCTTCTCCTCTACTCCTCTCTGCCCTTTACTGGTGCAAAGCCCACAAACTGCACCCTTCTCCCTGCTCCTCTCTGCCCTTTACTGGTGCAAACTGCACCCTTCTCCCTGCTCCTCTCTGCCCTTTACTGGTGCAAAGCCCACAAACTGCACCCTTCTCCCTGCTCCTCTCTGCCCTTTACTGGTGCAAAGCCCACAAACTGCACCCTTCTCCCTGCTCCTCTCTGCCCTTTACTGGTGCAAAGCCCACAAACTGCACCCTTCTCCCTGCTCCTCTCTGCCCTTTACTGGTGCAAACTGCACCCTTCTCCCTGCTCCTCTCTGCCCTTTACTGGTGCAAACTGCACCCTTCTCCCTGCTCCTCTCTGCCCTTTACTGGTGCAAAGCCTACAAACTGCACCCTTCTCCCTGCTCCTCTCTGCCCTTTACTGGTGCAAACTGCACCCTTCTCCCTGCTCCTCTCTGCCCTTTACTGGTGCAAACTGCACCCTTCTCCCTGCTCCTCTCTGCCCTTTACTGGTGTAAACTGCACCCTTCTCCCTGCTCCTCTCTGCCCTTTACTGGTGCAAAGCCTACAAATACAGCCTTCTCCCTGCTCCTCTCTGCCCTTTACTGGTGCAAAGCCTACAAATACAGCCTTCTCCCTGCTCCTCTCTGCCCTTTACTGGTGCAAAGCCCACAAACTGCACCCTTCTCCCTGCTCCTCTCTGCCCTTTACTGGTGCAAAGCCCACAAACTGCACCCTTCTCCCTGATCCTCTCTGCCCTTTACTGGTGCAAAGCCCACAAACTGCACCCTTCTCCCTGCTCCTCTCTGCCCTTTACTGGTGCAAACTGCACCCTTCTCCCTGCTCCTCTCTGCCCTTTACTGGTGCAAAGCCTACAAATAATATGTGAGCCTTCTCGCTGTACGACCAGAGTATTGTTAAAAACAATATGCTTCATTTGTATATAGTGCCTTTCATACTAAATATGCAGCGCAAAATGACCCTTGACTCGACACCAGTAAGTTAAAAAGAATCCTAGCATCCCTATTCTGGGCATGTCGTGGCAAGCGAACAGTCTGTGAAAATAGGTGAGCATTCTGTTTTGAATAGCAGCAATCACAATACAAAGTGTACTACTTCAGAGGTTTGTCAATGCATTTAACACATTTTTCTTTCATGCTGCCTGGTAATTATTATTGAGGACTCATGCAAAGCCATTGGTGCAGAGTTCAGCTTGCATTACAAAAACAAACCGTGCTCTGATTTCCACACTCTGAAGAGCCAAAGAGCTCTAGTACTCACTAGCAATAACCTACGGTGCGAGATTCAAGTGTGAGTGATTGGACCCCATTAATGGACGAATACCACCAACAATGCATGACACACTGCAAAACCTATGGCTGATCGTCGGTCACAGATACTCAACAACAGCCTGATGGCCTGAAATCGGCTTGGTGTGTCAGCCTTAACCATAATAACCCTCTCGTGCCATAATAGGTAAACAAATTGCAGCTCTACATACAGGTGTATTTTGTTTTAGATCAGCTATTTTCCACAAAGAGACGTATAGTGTAGAGGGGGAAAAAGAGGGGCCAAGTACAGACCACTAGGGGAACCCTGGTCCAAATAGGGTATAAGTGATTATTGGTCCTCGAAGGAGCATGAAACAACAGGATGTATATGATGTAGGCCAGCTTGAGAGCTTCATAAACAAGTAAGGACTTTTGTTTGTTTTTTTGTCAGCAGTCTTTCAATGGAGGCTCTAGTTGAGCCAGGGCCAGTATTTATTTGATATGTGTTATGAATATCAGTTAAATCAAGGCAATGCCGCCTGTTGTGCTGCAATATATTTATTTCCGGCTGTGAGGGTCGTTCACGCATGCTGTGTAGCTGAGAATTGCCTTTGAACTTTTTTTTAAATCTCACAGTGAATAGAAAATCATGTGTGCTTTAATTTATTCCCATAGGGATTGCCACATCTCCTTCTCTTCACAACACAAATATCTCTCGTCTCCTGCCTACTGGGAATTCTGCGCCCTGTGACAATATTGGAAGTCCCGGAATGTTTATTAAGCAAGCCAGGGTCTAATGACGGTGTGGTTTCCCTGTGGATCTCTAAAGAGATCTTATTGTTGACGGCAGTGTGGAACTCTATATTTGGGCAAACTCGTTGGATTGACAGGACGGTGGATCTGCAATTATTCACACACCAAAAAATATGTATATTCGCAATGTACGCAAAAATACTTAGGAATTTAGTTCCTTGACCTACTGGTAAAGTCGAAATTTGCCTCGTATTGGTCCGGTGGTTTGCGAGATTAGCTGAGGAAAGATACACTCAATGATATACAAAACACTCTTCCAGAGAGCTCGCCACCTAGGAGCGATGCCGTAAAAATGTACACGCAAATCTACAACATCTACAAGCATCAGGTGCTTATTTGCTCTGCAAAAGTCTGTCTGTGTGCAACGTCTGTGTGAAGCCAAACAAGTATCTCCACTATTATATTTTATAATTAGCACGGAGTACGCCAAAAGCGGCGAACACGGAGGGTTAAATTAGTACCCTAGCCTGTCAAACGCGGCTTCTCCGTTTTCCAGGGTTTACATTCTTTAATCCATGTTTTGATCCGATTGTATCGTTAGCCACCATTCGTTAGCACATCAACACCAAGTAGGACAGTGGCCGCGGCCATTTTGAACATGCGCGCGCATCCACTTTCATTCTAAGCCCTGCATTCAAAGGCCTGTATCTCAGAAACGACATTGAGGCGCCGTTTCTGGTGCCTGTAGCAGGCGCCTGTAGCAGGCGCTGTGATACTCGCGGTCGGGTTTTTCCACCACCGACCGAGAGAACAACAACCGGTCAAGACACCACACACAGCAGTTTGTCACTGTAACATGCGATTACGGATATTTGGCTCTTCAAAGTAAGTGTTACGCGCGATAATAGCAATACGCTATTAATTAATGGCGGCGGGTTAAGTGTTTTAAGTTTTCATGTTTCATACTTTTGGAAATATTGAGATGAGATCTCAGATTTTATAATACTACGTCTGTGATCGCACAGAAACCTTGCCCAAATTTGGACTCATAAGTCATATGGCATAGATGACTAAAATCATAAAAGGACTGATGCTACGAGATCTGCGCTGGAGCCATTCCCATGTGGATCCCGAGATCTAGCCTACATGATTCAATATTTGCTAGTTTTCCGTTAAATTTTTTTGTAGTCAGGCCAAGCCTTACTACACCGGGATGTGAGATATCAGAATACTAATTCCATCATTAAAATACAAAAAGAAATCACATTCAAGGCAGGGCTGGTTCTATCTCCAGGCCATACCTCAAAAAGTAGCCTGCGATTTATGGGCAGTGTTAACCCATTTTGACCTGAGATCAGATTCTAAAAATGTCTTCTACATCCTGACAGTTTTCTGAAAAAGCTATGTTTCTATGTCAGTCGTTCTTCGATTTTTCAAAAATAGCAGACCTACAAGCTCGTAGCGCGCCACTCGGTGGCGCGCTATGAGCTTGTAGATCTGCTATTTTTCAATAGCTAAATTATAACAATGTTTAAAACACCAAAAGGGGTTCCCGCTCAGATCAGACAGGCCATTGTGAAATTTACACGCTTATAGTCATGCTTATGTCATTGCTTCACATAACTGCTATACACCAGCCTAGTCGGTTTGATGTTCTGAATTGCTTCTTTTGTCTCCCTGGCATCTGGCTCTAATGGCTTAAATCACACTGAAATGCCAAGTTACACAAATAGTAATCCATTGTCAGAGCTTGTGGTGATTGAGGCCATGCATTGTCTGCGTGCTTATACTGCATGTGAAGTATAGGCTGTTTTTAATGTGTATTTATTTAATGTGTTGTATAACTGATCAATAGCAAAAGGTTACAGGAAAGGAATTGTGTGGGATGAGAAACTTCATTCTCTCTCATTAGTCATTATTGTCTCCACCAGGCCGAAGGCATGGGGAGAGAGAGAGTGTGTTTTGCACTCCGTCCGTGTGTGAGTGTGTCCGTCTATCCGCCCGTCCGTCCGTCCGTCCGTCTGTTAACAGCTAATCTCGGCACCATTAACCCGGTCGATGCCAAATTTTGCACACACACTCGACTTTTGTAAAACACGTTTTTTAAGATTCTGCCCGAAAATCCCGCAAATCCTTACACACTATCTCTATAGTTATGTGTTCAAGACGAACTGTCTGATATTTCATATCCCATCCTAATTGGCTAACATTGCAGGCTTTCAAAGTTTGCAGGATTGGCCCGTTTTTAACAAAATCCTCAAATCATGAACGCAGCGTGCAATTCATGTGAAATCTTTTACGGACAATCCTACTAGGCTGAGGAATATATCCCACCCTTTCACATTAGCCTGTTATAGCTCCACCAACAGGTGGATTTTTGCTAAACACATTTTTGGAACAAAATGCCTCAAATCATCCAATTGCCATCCAAGGTGTAAGAATTGGCCTATTTAATAGGCCAATGTGAAAAGGGTGCGATTTAGCCCCACCAGGAGGCCACAACCTGACCTGCCCTGGTGGAGACCTGTTCCCGCGAGGGGCACTTTATCTAGTTTCAAATGTTTGTTCCTTTTTTTTGTCCTTAATGTGGTTCACAATTCCCCTCTCTCTGCCCCTACTCTCCCTCTCGCTACTCTGGCTTTGTTGCACTCACCCTCCCCTCTGCCTTGCGAGTGCGTTGCAGTAGCTAATATAAAGAACGACACACACAGACAGACACGCTCACGTCAAATACATAACAAACAGCTGCGAGGCACACAAAGCATCATGGAGGCGTAGCAAAGCCCTCATCTGCCCTGAGGGGGTGTGAAGAAACCGGAGGTGTGTCAAAGAGTAGCAATTCACAACAAAGGCACCAAATGAGGCTACCTGTAGAAAGTGGAAATTGCATAAAGCACATGCAGTACAATAGCGCGTGCATAAAGTGAGTGGCAAATCAAGTGGAAAAACGAGTGGGTTTAACGTTGTTTATCGTAATTTAAAGGACCACTTAACCACTTTTCAACTTATCTTCATATAATTGGTCCTCACTAATGATAAAATACCACAATTTTGTCGGTGTCTCATAGGAGGGCCGGGCAGTTCATAAACCCGTCCACCAGTGACATCGATCATCGTTAGGCAGATTTTTTTTTAAACAATTTTTTTAATATTTAGATTTGTATTATCGTCGAGAACGATGGCTTCCATTATCGCATTGCAACTTTTCAGGAATAGAAAGCCTGCAGTTTCTATTAGCTTGGATTCCCCATCGATGATGTCACTGGTGGACGGGTTTCTAAACTGCCCACAGCACTCCTAAGAGACATGCCGAGTGAGGCATTACCCCCCCCTCATATTGTATATGATCTTATATTATCTTATTTTTCATTTGATTTGACTCCTTCAGTTTGCACATGGACAGTCAATAATGAAAGAATAACAAAAATAGACCCAGGTTTAAGAAGAGCATTTTTACAATGCTATAAAGTAAGTGTTGTCTTGTATATGTATTTTGTAGAAAATGGAATTGAGATTCCCTAAGGAGTAAACTACTTAGCTAGCGTTTGTACTATATCATCACACGGTAATAATGAAAAAAACATGACGGATTTCAATAATAGCCGCTGTCGGGAGGACATCTTGTATGTCCCAAACCGTTTCATATTTTTTAATGAAATAGTGAAAATATATAATAAATGTATCTCATCGTGGTGTGTTGTGGCATGAATGAAAATCTCCTCAGTTCAAGAGGGCAGGTGTTAATTAAGCACCTTGACAACACTTGTTTGGACCAAATTGTATCTGTAGCATGATCACTGCCTTGGCATTAAAACAATGGTTATATAATTACGTAATATTACACGAGAGGGGGTGGTTTAACATCATTAACATCATTAATGCACGCCTGTGGTGCTGCAGGATCTTGCCCAGAGACAAAGACAGGAACTTGCCCAGAGACAAAGACAGACAGAACATGGCTCTAGGCCTGTCTAATACCATGTCTAGCCTCACCCAACATAGAGAGTCACGGCTGTGAATCATGATATAAAAAGGCCTTCAGGACACATTAAGCACAGCGTCATAGTGTAATTGGTCTGCGGCCGACCTTGCAAAAGGATTCCATTCGCTGAGCTCCAATTGTTGGAACAATCAAGTAACCTAACTATGTGTAGAGGAGATACATGTCACTGGTTCCTGTATGAGAACATGTGCACAGGACACATGCAGGCGGGGCGTGCACACAGCAGTGCACACGTTAACGTTTGAAGTCGGTTGCTCACCTGGCGTGTGATTGTGGTTGTTTCTCGCTGGATTTCTTCAAATTGCAGATTTTCTCCTGCTCAGCACCTGGCCAGAAAAAAAGACAAGGGGGAGGAGGTTACAGAAACCCACATTCATGTTTCGCAGGATGTGATGGTGTACATTACAACGATGCAAGCACACACACAAATGCACACAATGCAGTGCCTGCCTGTGTGTGTTGATTGGGTAGTTTATAGTGCCACTATAAACTGGGAAAGAAATGACACCCTTGAAACCACTTGAGATATGAATCGGCGGGTGTGCGTGCGTGCGTGCGTGCGTGCCCCTGCAAGGGGGCATATAGGTGAAAATGTATCAAGCCACGTGAACTCACCGACACACATGCATTGTATACATCTCTGATTAGCAACCAGTGGGACCTGATTAGAATGATGATTAGCATCATTAGACACAAGTGCTTCATGAAACGTAGGCCATGGCCCATGGCCCTTTGGTGCTTGGTGTCTCTCTCTCTCTGTCTGTCTGTCTGTCTGTCTGTCTGTCGGTCAGTCGGTCAGTCGGTCAGTAGGTCAGTCAGGTCAGTCAGGTCAGTCAGTCAGTCAGTCAGTCAGTCAGTCAGTCAGTCAGTCAGTCAGTCACACAATCACAAACAAACAGTTTCTGCCACAACAATGTTTTTGAATTGGGGCTCCATTTTTGAACAGGGTGAGGAAGAGAGAGATGGAGAGAGGGATAAAGCGAGCAAGATAAAGAAAAGGTGAGAGAGAGAGAGAGAGAGAGAGAGAGGGAGAGAGAGAGGGAGAGAGAGAGAGAGAAAGAGCAAAATTCATTAGAATTCTGTGACGATGGTGACAATGTATTGTTCCACCTCAGTCTCTTTACAAGGTCAGATTTCAGCCTCAATTAAATATTTAAACTTTCTAGAGAAAACATGCACGCGCCCACACACACACACACACACACACACACACACACACACACACACACACACACACACACACACACACACACACACACACACACACACACACACACACACACACACACACACACACACACACACACACACATTATATTACATTACATTATATTTTTATATCTACGTATCTTGGTCACCACAGTGGACGAGCTGATAAAAATAAATTATTATAATAATTTTAAAAAAAAAATCTAACCCAGGCATGTGAACTGGAGCGAGTGGTGTAAAGTATGTAAGTACATTTACTTGAGTACTGAGCTTAAGTACAATTTTGAGGTACTTTTACTTCTACTCCACTACATTTCAGAGGCAAATATTGTACTTTTACTTCACTACATTTATTTTAAAACTGTATTTACTAATTACTTTGATTATTATTACAAAACACTTCAGCACTATATAAATTCCGGCCATTTGAAAGCAGCAGATCTACAAGCTCACAATGTGCCACGATACCACGCATTGTGAGCTTGTAGATCTGCAATTTTCTAAAGTTTTTATACATTTTGAACTGAAATGGGACATTCTGCATAATGAGCACTTTAACTCAGGGGTTCTCAACCCGTGGGTCGCGACCCCGCGGGGGGTCGCCAAATTATTTTGGGGGGTCCCCAAATACATTTAAAAAAAGAATAATATATATATTTATTTTTTTGCAACTGAATGGCTGGAAAATGGAAATTAAGAGTATATTTTCTCTATTATTCAGGTTATTTTTGCAGTCAGTTTGTATTGGTGGTGGGGAGGGGGGCGGTGGCGGGGGTCACGAGACATGGCCAAAGCATTTCCGGGGGTCCCCAGCCAAAAACGTTGAGAACCCCTGCTTTAACTCAAGTGAATTCTGATTACCAGACTTTTACTTGTAAAAGAGTAGTTCTACATTGCAGTATCGATACTTTTACTTAAAAGGGAATACCACTCATTTTCAACATTAAACTATGTCATTAATATATGTACCTTAGAGGGAATAATAAAAAGTACCCGCCCGGTCTTGAACTTGGGGTCATGTGATAAAAGACATCAAAAAGTTGTACTCTTTGACTTGCAAAGTACATCTTCGTGATGTCACTGATCACATGACCCCAAGTTCAAGACGTCCAGTTCTAGGCTACACAGCAGGGGGGTACTTTTTATTATTTCCACACAACTCTAAGGTATATTAATGACATAGTTTAATGTCGAAAATGAGTGGTATTCCCCTTTAAGTAAAGAACGTGAGTACTTTTCCCACCACAACCTGGCGGAGTCCGACAGATGAGTGACAAGTCGTCTCTTCTTACACAGTAAACTCCTCCGTGTTCATTTGACTCTGAAGAGTGGTGCAAATTGGAAACGGGACCTTTTGGTTCCATTAGTATGCTCGCTCCCACAGGTCAAATTGACACTCAGGACTTTTCTGTGTCACTGTCACAGAGGCACGCTGTCACAGAGGCACGCTGTCACAGAGGCACAGAGCGCTGTCACAGAGGCACGCTGTCACAGAGGCACGCTGTCACAGAGGCACAGAGCGCTGTCACAGAGGCACGCTGTCACAGAGGCACGCTGTCACAGAGGCACGCTGTCACAGAGGCACGCTGTCACAGAGGCACAGAGCGCTGTCACAGAGGCACACTGTCACAGAGGCACGCTGTCACAGAGGCACGCTGTCACAGAGGCACGCTGTCACAGAGGCACGCTGTCACAGAGGCAACGCTGTCACAGAGGCACGCTGTCACAGAGGCACGCTGTCACAGAGGCACGCTGTCACAGAGGCACGCTGTCACAGAGGCAACGCTGTCACAGAGGCACACTGTCACAGAGGCACGCTGTCACAGAGGCACGCTGTCACAGAGGCACGCTGTCACAGAGGCACACTGTCACAGAGGCAACGCTGGCACAGAGGCACGCTGTCACAGAGGCATGCTGGCACAGAGGCACACTGTCACAGAGGCAACGCTGGCACAGAGGCACGCTGTCACATAGGCAAATGGAAATGTACTGAGGCACGCTCGTCTAAGTGGAATTAAGGCAGAAAGGAATCCAAAGTGGGATTAACTGAGCAGGCAGGGTGTGGTGGGGGGAGGGTTGCAGTGACTCGGACACGGTGCCTTATTGGCGCTTGTGTGTTTGTCTGCGAATAAAGCACCCGAGCAGTCGAATCCTCTGTGTTAACACACACACACACACACACACACACACACACACACACACACACACACACACACACACACACACACACACACACACACACACACACACACACTCACACTCACACTCACTCATTCACAGCAGATGAAAAGAGCTGTTTGCCTCCCAAAGCACTCTGATACAAATAAGTAAATACAGGAATTTACAGATGGTGATTATGAATGGTGAGTACCATTATGAAGGGTGTGTGTGTGTGTGTGCGGGGGGGGGGGGGGGGGGGGGTGCTGGCTATGGCACTACTGGCACTGCTGGGACACATCCGCTTGCATCTGCCATCACAGCATGGGAGAGGAAGAGACAGAGAGAGAGAGAGAGAGAGAGAGAGAGAGAGAGAGAGAGAGAGAGAGAGAGAGGGTGGGGAGGGATGGAATAATAGAGAGAGGGGGAGAGAGAGAGAGAGAGAGAGAGAGAGAGAGAGAGAGAGAGAGAGAGAGAGAGAGAGGGTGGGGAGGGATGGAATAATAGAGAGAGGGGGAGAGAGAGAGAGAGAGAGAGAGAGGGAGAGAGAGAGGGAGAGAGAGAGAGCTAGGTGATTATTCTTTCACAGGAATCAATTCATCACGTCTTGCTTCCTGGGGACAGCACACTGTTCAGAAGAGAGAGAGAGAGAGAGAGAGAGAGAGAGAGAGAGAGAGAGAAAGAGAGAGAGAGAGAGAGAGAGAGAGAGAGAGAGAGAGGAGAGGGAGAGAGAGAGAGAGAGGAGAGAGGAGAGAGAGAGAGAGAGAGAGAGAGAGAGAGAGAGAGAGAGAGAGAGAGAGAGAGGGGGAGAGAGAGAGAGAGAGAGAGAGAGAGAGAGAGAGAGAGAGAGAGAGAGAGAGGGGAGAGGAGAGAGAGAGAGAGAGGAGAGAGAGAGAGGGGAGGAGAGGAGAGAGAGAGAGAGAGAGGGTTGGTGGGGGTAAAAGCAAGGAGAGAGAGAGAGAGAGAGAGGGGGGGATATATTAGAGGGAAGAGTGAACAAGGTAAGATGAGAGGAAAATAGAAAGGGAAAACGTGAAATAAATGTAGGCAGCGGAGGAAGAGGAGAGGAGATGAGAGTAGAGAGGAGTGAGGTTCACACAGTAGCCAAACCCTGGAATAAACATGGGCATGCAGTGGCATGCCCCCAGTGGCATGCCCCCAGTGGCATGCCCCCCATCCCCCCAGCAGCATCCATATCTCAGGGAGCGCCGGCTCATTCACTCCTCATTGCCACAGGAATCTGGCACGGAAAGCAATCAACAGCTGCTGCATGCGCAGGCCACACTACTTCACACAAGTGCACTCCTGTGTAGCTTTGATGGCAGCTATCAACGGTCTAAAAAGCCTGCCCCCCCTTCAGCCGCACGCACGCACGCACGCACGCACACACACACACACACTCTTGTATGTGAGCCTACGAGTATGATGTGTGACACTGCTCCCACTATGCCAAGATAGTCTTTTCCGTGTGCAACATGGCATGGAGACCAAAACACAAACAAAACAGCTTGTCCAAATAATGATGGTACCATAATGTACCTTGTACCAGTAATAATGATGGTACCATAATGTACCAGTAAGGATAAATAGGGTACCATAATGTACCTTGTACCAGTAAGGATAAATAGGACATCTCAGGTATGCAAAAAAACAAACAAAAAAACAATGGCGTATGGGATACGATACAAATAGAATTCTTGAACATTGTGTCCGCTCGTCTTGTGAAAGCTGCAAGGTTAAATGCATTGCTATAGAGTACACAATACAACACACTTCCATTAGAAGACACAAGACACAAATACAAAGCAAACCGGTTGATGGTTCTTTTTGTGGTGGAAAAAGTACTCAAATGTTTTACTTAAGTAAAAGTACCAATACTGCAATGTAGAACTACTCCGTTACAAAGACAAGTCCGGAATTCAAAATGTACAAAAGTATTGGCATCAAAATGTACTTAAAGTACCAAAAGTAGAAAGTACTCATTGTGCAGAATGTCCCATTTCAAATGTTTTCAAATGTATAAAAATCTTCTGAAAATAGCCGATCTATAATCTCACAATGTGTCGCATCACGACGCATAGGGCTGAAGTGTTTTGTAATAATAATCAAAGTAACTAAAGTTTTCAAATAAATAAAAAGTACAATATTTTCCTTTGAAGTGTAGTGGAGTTTGATTGATTGATTGATTGATTGATTGAAATATTTATTAACAGTTTGCAGAATTACAGTACATTTCAAGCACAAACTCAATACAAAGGCTGTTAACTGTGAGTGGACGACCCAATTAAGCATTACACTTGTTTACAATAGGGTTCACCAAGTTCAAATCATCAAAACATTTAGAGACGTACAAATAGACACTTCTATATAGACAAAGAACAGAACAGGAATTCATCATAATGGAGGTAAAAAGGGAAAATAAACATATACAGTGAGGGAAAAAGGGGGGGGGGGGGGGGCGGGGGTGGGGGGGATTCAGATTTTACGGGGGCCAGTTTCGAATTGCAGCCGTCCGTAGGTGCCCTTTGAGAGCGGTTTTGAAGGAGTCAAGGGATTTGCATGTCTTAATGACTGTTGGTAGGGCGTTCCACATTTTGGTGGCATAGGAGCGAAAATAATTTAGTCCCTTGTTTGTGCCGAATCTGGGTTGTACATGGTTTGTAGAAGTAGTAAAAGTATTGGAAATCTGTATGTCTGGAATAGAAGGCCATTTTCCTCACATCCTACTATAAAAAGGTGAAATCTCTGCGTATGTGTGAGTGCTGCCGAGCCAGAGAGTTCACATGCAGTTCATGTATCTCGAGAACCGGCCCACGTACTGATCGACTCTGAAACGCTACTGTATAGGCATAATATAATATAAATATATTGTATCAACCATTTTATGTATGCCGATGATTTGGCCATTGTTTCCCCGAGTAGTGCAGGGTTCCAACAGCTACTGAACGCTACTGAATATGCTCAGAATATGGGGTTAAGTTTGACAATGCCAAAAAGTGTGTGGTATTGATTTGCAGGGCCAAGGAGGACCAGTATTCTACTTGTCAGGTCATACCATCTCTGTATGCACTATGCAGCAGTTGTAAATATTTGGGGCACATCATTGATGAGAAGATGGAAGATGAAGCTGACATGTGCATACAGCGCAGAATGTTGTATGCGCAAGCCAACATGTTACCCAGGAAATTCCACTATTGCTCAGTTGAGGTCAAGCTAAATCTATTTAGAGCGTACTGCACCCCCGCTGTAAAAGTGAGTTTGCGCAAGCTTAACCCATTTTGACCTGAGATCAGATTCTAAAAATGTCTTCTACATCCTGACAGTTTTCTGAAAAAGCTATGTTTCTATGTCAGTCGTTCTTCGATTTTTCAAAAATAGCAGACCTACAAGCTCGTAGCGCGCCACTCGGTGGCGCGCTATGAGCTTGTAGATCTGATATTATTCAATAGCTAAAGCATAACATAATGCTAACAAAATGGCTTAAGGTGGCTTACAATGATGCTGGCAGTGCTAGTCAGTTATTTTGTGACTCTGGTCTAACCACCTTCCAGGCTATCCTTGATATGTTCAATTTTAAATGTAGACTTGATGGGTCTCATAATGAAGTCATTAATGTGTTGACCAATCTGAGGTATAGCACAGTAAGATACCGATCACACATGTGGAAACACTGGTACTGTATGTGTGTTTAGTTTGAGTTTTTCATGAACTCCTGTTTCTTTTCATTGTAATTGTGTGTAGGTCTTTTATTGGCTTCGGCTGTAAATAAAGTTTGATTGAAAGTTTGATTGAATAGAGATTTGGTTGTCCATAATGCCAATCGACCGTTGGGTATATGCCAGAGCACCAATCCTGAGACGTTACCATTTTCAAAGCTTTATAGTTTTCAGATACATTGAATTTCAAGTGAGGTATATTTAACGCACAGAAACTTAACCCATTTTGACCTGAGATCAGATTCTAAAAATGTCTATTTGAAAATGACAGTTTTCTGAAAAAGCTATGTTTCTATGTCAGTCGTTCTTCGATTTTTCGAAAATAGCAGACCTACAAGCTCGTAGCGCGCCACTCAATAGCTAAAGCATAACATAATGCTAACACCAAAAGGGGTTCCCGCCCAAAATAGGGTTTTAAGTCATCCATGGCACTAATGTGGACTTTATTGGAGAGAGAAGGCTCACATGAAATGACAGTAACTTACTGTATACATCCCTACAGAATTATTTCATAGTCTCAGTGTTACTCTGTTGCAACATCAATTGGCATAACGACAAAAAAATGGGACAAAAAAAGTATTATAAAAGAAACGCTTGCACTTTTGGAATATATATAATTCTAAAGGCTATATGGTTTACTTCATATAACTCTCTGTTCTGTATAGAGTACGGTACAGTATGTGCTGCATTATGAAACCAGATGTAGTGTATTTGCACGTAAAAAAAACATAAATCAGTTATTATTATTGTGCACATGAATATACAATGAGTTATTACTGCATATTGTGTTTGTTTAGTGTGCTGTTGGCACAACGAGCATGGAGAGAGCTCCATTATCTATGCAGTGACTAGCGGGTGATTCAGACTTGTGACTGGTGGGCAGCAGGTAAATCAGTTTGCCTCCTCATATCCTCCTCAAGTGATGTTTTCTCCTCACAGTTTGTATCTGTGGATTATTTTTTAACCCATTCTGGCCTGACGTCGAAATTTAAAAAAAAAAAAGTTTTCTAAATCATGACAATTTTCGGAAAGATTTGAGGCACATTTTAACGATTTTTCAAAAATAGCAGATCTACAAGTTCATAGCGCGCCACTCGGTGGCGCGCTATGAGCTTGTAGATCTGCTATTTTTCAATAGCTAAATTATAACATAATGTTTAAAACACCAAAAGGGGTTCCCGCCCAAAATGGGTTGATGGTTAATGTGGTTAAACGCTAACGTGACATGGATGCGTTCCAGGTCTCAATGGATTAAGTGAAAGTCTGCTGAGATGCAAGTGCATAAAATAATAAGAAAGCATCTTTGGAAGCTTGGTAGAGCTAATTAGGCCTACAAGCCACAGTTTGACATTCAATCCACAGCGGAGCGGAGAAAGTATGGCGGAGAAAATAAAACTTGGACATGAATAACTGCGGTTATATCATTGCACACGGGGATATGATGCATACTTAAGGTGGCCTTACACTAGCCGATAATCGGGCATTTTTGACGCTCGGGGGGTGCCCGACCGCTCAAAGCGCGATCGGGATCGGCCCGATCAACATCAAGAATGTTTGATATTTGCTCTGCCCCGCTCCGATTATCCTGTAGTGTGTGGTGCTATCAGATTTCAGATTGAAAAAAATCGGCTAGTGTAAGGCCACCTTTAGCTTGCGTATGATTTATGATAACTACTTTTTATGTATGTGTTGTATTGCCATGCTGTTTTGTTCTTGCTAAATGTAAATCGCTCTGGATTAAGAGCGTCTGCTAAATGCCTAAATTGTAAATTGTGGTTCTCAAACCATTTCATGTCAGGGACCCCCAAAAATGACACGTATTTGGCATCGGACCTCCATCCGAAAATATGTTGTTCACTGTGACAGAATATATATTCAACATGCTAAAGTTTAAAATAATTGGCCTGGGCCATGGCTCAGCGGTCCAGGCACCTTGGCTGGTAATCCAGTCTGGCAGTGTGCCACGGGTTCGACTCCCGATCCCGACGGTCTTTACTGCATGTCCCCCCCCCCCCCCCCCCCCCCCATCTCTCTCTCCCCATCTCCTGCCAGCCTACTGTCTATCCCTCTATAAAAAAAATAATAAAATAAAGGCGAAAGCCACAAAAAAAAACATTAAAGTTTAAAATAATGGTTCAAGTGGTTTAAAAGCTAATGACGCGACACGGATGCGACCTCGGGTCTAAATGGCATACAGTAATGCAGCCACCTTGACAGAGAGCTAGCGATGGGCGCTGCAGAGAGCTCGGACAGCACGCCGGGGTCCGCTAGCGATGGGCGCTGCAGAGAGCTCGGACAGCACGGCGGGGTCCATTATGAGCATGTGTGTGTGTGTGTGTGTGTGTGTGTGTGTGTGTGTGTTATAGAGAAACCCTGATGGACACTGATGTGCGATCTATTTATAGTGGGAACATTTTAGACACACAGTGAATGGGAGAGCCCAACGAACACAAAGACCGAGCGAGCGAGCGAGAGAGAGAGAGGGCCGAGCCCCATAGGCAATGAATGCAGAAACACAGTGTATTCACACAGAGAGAGAGAGAGAGAGGGCCGAGCCCCATAGGCAATGAATGCAGAAACACAGTGTATTCACACAGAGATGAGCTGCCACTCTGCCTCCTGTTGTAGAGGCCCTCGGGTGCCTCGTGGTTATTATCACATTTAAACCCGAGGAACGCATCTGTGTCGCCTCATAGCTTTTTAAACCACTTTTAACCGTTATTTGAAACTTTAGCTGTTTTTAACCCTTAGAAGATGAAAGACGCCAATTGGCGTCTTCATCAGAATTCCGTAAATGATCAATGACGCCAATTGGCGTCTTCAGCTTTTCTTATTAATCTAAGCATATTAACATCCTCCGGAGCGCTGTTTAAACTCCTGAGCTTATATTCCAACTACATTACCCATAAAACCCGTGTCACGTGACACACCTGCATCCTTTGCTATAAAACCTGGCCACCCCCCCGGGATCTGCGTGGGGAAGACAGTTTTGGAGTAGTCTATGGTGCGTGTCGAAAGTGAGTGAGTAGTATTGTATTGATTGAGCGAGTTTTGTAGCAGTAGTAGTAGTAGTAGTAATAGTAGTAGTAGTAGTAGTAATATTAGTAGTTAGTTGTAGTAATTTAGGTTTATATTTAGTTTAGATTCTTTAGTTAGTAGTCTGTTGTCTGTGTCTGTCTTTGTCTGTCAAAAAAAAAACAAAAAAAAACCAAAAAAAAGTGTCCGCGTCTTACCGTCTTATCTGTGTATAGTATAGCTTTAGATCGTTAGTTTAGTGTGTTTATTTTTACCTGTTTAGTGTGTGTCTGTCTGTTGGTTGAGTGTTGGTTTGTCTGTACGTCTTGTTAGTTTATATAGTAGATTACGAGTGTAGTCGGTCAGTAGTCAGTGACTGAGTGTAGTTCGACATGGCGCCAAAAAAACGCTCCAAGCGTCCATCTCCCCTTCCCTCTACCTCCACTGGTGGTGTGCGCCAAACAACCATGGAGGAACATCTCCGCATGGTCTTCGTCGGGAAGAAGGGCCGGCCCCGTAATCCGGATCCTCTTCCACCTCAGACCGACGAGGAGTTGTCTGGTAGCGACGGAGAGAAGCCAGGAGATGCGGTGGTGCCTCTTGTCCCCCCCGGGCCTGATGCTAAGCCCCTTGTCCCCGATGTCGAGCCTACTGTCGTCCCCGATGTGAAGCTCTTGTCCCCCGTCAAGAAGAAGAGCAGGCAAGCGGCTTCGCCCGGTCCCCAGCCCGGTGGCAGCGGGTTGCAGGATCGCGGCCTTCTTGCATCTACTAGCCCCAAGCCTGCGCCCAGTGTTAGCGGTCCCTCTCCCCGGCCTGGCTCGAGCGACGACACCGTGCTCCGCCGATCTACACGGGTTACGAGGTTTTCCAAGGGGTTTGTCGCCCCCCCCCCCCCCAATCTTCCTCCGAAGAGGACTTTGAGCCGTTTCGAGACAGCGATGGAGCCGAACCGTCCCCCGATGAGCTCGATGGTAAGAATCTTATTGTCTGAAACATTGTTACGAAAAATGCCAACACATTGTAGCCAACACACATCAAAGCAAAGCAAAGTGTCCATCGTTGTATCCCCCCCCCCCACTGCTACAGCGGTGGAGTCCTAAGCGAACCAATGGGGCTTTCAAATAGATCTGTATTGAGCTTGCATGATGATCAAATGAACGTATTGTACCGTGGTTTATATGCTATATATTATGAGAAATGTTCCATTACTTTTTTCCCCATCTATTCAGTATTGTTTTATCGTTTATTATGATCCCTGTTTTTTTGTATTACTTTTCCGCGCCGCTGGGGGAAGGGTGGTGTAATGCAGGCCGCAAAGCTAAGCTAATTCATTATACTACTAAATCTATATAATATTGCGCTTGCATGATAATCAAAATAGTGTATTGTACCGTGGCTTATAGGCAAAATCAAAAATGTATTTTGACGATGACTAAGGTTTTCAGGAGGAGGCCGCCATCATGCGGCATGCCGCATGATGGCGGCACCTTCGTCAAACCTTCGTCATCGTCAAAATACATTTTTTATATGATAGTTTTATCGTGCATGCTACATAATCCAAATCATTTATTTCTAGCGATCATCTTATATGATTTTGCCTATAAGCCACGGTACAATACACTATTTTGATTATCATGCAAGCGCAATATTATATAGATTTAGTAGTATAATGAATTAGCTTAGCTTTGCGGCCTGCATTACACCACCCTTCCCCCAGCGGCGCGGAAAAGTAATACAAAAAAACAGGGATCATAATAAACGATAAAACAATACTGAATAGATGGGGAAAAAAGTAATGGAACATTTCTCATAATATATAGCATATAAACCACGGTACAATACGTTCATTTGATCATCATGCAAGCTCAATACAGATCTATTTGAAAGCCCCATTGGTTCGCTTAGGACTCCACCGCTGTAGCAGTGGGGGGGGGGGGATACAACGATGGACACTTTGCTTTGCTTTGATGTGTGTTGGCTACAATGTGTTGGCTGAAATGGATCAACACTGAATAGATGGATGTGTTGGCCACAATTCGTATGTGATTGGCTACATTTTTGTATGAAGGAATGTAATTGTAGCGTGCACTCCAGCTAAATGATTATTTATTTGTACATATTTAGAACCGGGTGATGAGGAGTGGCACGATGATGAGGTGAACAGTGATGTGGATGGAGGTGAGTAACTAGAGAGCTAAATAACTTGTGGATGTGGCTAAAGTCTGTCTGCATTTGGCACTATGGAGAACGCTACACCATGCCTCTAATTGATTGAAATGGTTGTTGTTTTACAGATGATGAACAGCCCATCATCTCGACAGCTGCAGATGCTGCCCCTGTGCCCATGGAAGCAGGTATAAATACAATGCACAGAACAAAATCATGTATATCATTTTATAGTCTCATCACATGTTACAGCTCCACCAGATGTATTCTACATGAATAAAAACAATGTTTTTTATGCTAATAATTGTGTATTCCTGTAATTTAGGTGATGCCAACTCAACGGCTTCGCCAGGGTGGTCTGCTGGTGGGTGGGAGCCACAGGACATCCCGTTTACTGGAGAGCCGGGTGTTCACTGTGACCTCAGTGCAGAGAGTGATCCAGTGGACTTCTTTGAGCTGTTGCTGACCGATGAGCTGCTCCAGTATATTTGCGATGAGACCAACAGATATGCAGCGCAGTCCATCGCAATGGTGTGTATTGTGTATATTCCACATTGATGTTTTCCCAAATTGATGACTTTGTTGTAATTTCTGCAAATAAATCTAACTTATATATCTATCTATCTAGATCCAGGACCCACTCCCACACTCCACAGTGAAGAAATGGAAGGATGTCTCTGTGATTGTTCAGATTATAGCTATCCACGATTTAACTTGCTAAGATGATAGCATCATGGTCCATAGCTACGCCTACTGAAAGGCCACAACTGCACATAGAGTATGTCTTTACTCAAACTGTCTAAATAATATAACTCAGGTGTCTTTTATACTTTTATTGTCGTTTAACAAACATACATTTAAACACATGAACTATTTATCTAGGGTTGGTTTAAGGGTTAGTTTTAACCCTGTTTAGGTTAGACGTTTAGTTAGTTTTAACTAGTTGGTTAGTTAGGTTCGTTTAGTTTCGTTTAGTTAGGTTTAGTTAGGTAAAAAACCTGTTACAGATGAAACAGAGATATACATAGCATTCGTCAATTACAGGCAGGTTACAACACATGGATAACACATTATTCATTGATTATTAATAGTTTGCATTATGTATCAATAATTACCATTGGTCTAATGTGAGTTGTTTTTCATCATGTCCATGTGGTTACATGAGGTGTGGATTCTTCTTAGTTGGCTTGGAATCTGACTTATTGAAACTGGCGCAAGGCCATTTAAACCCCCTTAGACCTGCCCTGTGGGCAGGTTCACATCAGCTAACATTCAATTGGCTGCTGGTGCTCCTTCCTGTGGTTGGTTTATAGCCAACCTTACTATTGGTTTAAAACCAGGAAGTATTACCTGCCATGTGCTAGCACATGGCCGGAGCACCCTGCTGTGAGGTTTACTGTAGCCATGAGGTCTGGCTGTTTAGAAGCAGTTTGCTGGTGGAACTTACTAGTGGTTTTGGCACTGACTTCCTCTCTCTTCCCTTGGGAGGCGGAGGTGTCACATTTCACACCTTCCTGTTAACTTGAGTCAACTCTGGGATAGTACCTTCATTATTGAACAATATCAATATCATGGATATTTCCACACCCCCCGCAAGAACCTATTCATAAACTTATTGAAGGGGTTCTTCAAACACTCATTTCGTTTATAAAGGGTTTGGTTTTCGACACATTGATTATCTGCCGAGGGGGGGGGGGGGTTTGATAAACACAAAGCCATTTTCACCTGGTTGAAAGCCAGGAGGAAAATGGGAAATCACCCCTGAATCAAATGACATTTCAGCTTGCTTGGAATCAGAGGCTGGAATAGACATTGACTTTGGAGTAGTTATACTATGATTAGCTTAACATGCCTTTGAACTGACTGGTTAAGGAATTATAATATTGTTCTTTGTTTTATAGTTACTCATTCTAAGGTTCCTGTTTGTTTCCTTACTTGTAATTCTGTTATAATTTGATTCCACTTTGTTCAAACAAATACCTTGACTTGTGATATCTTCGTGGATCACTACTTAACATACATTTTAGAAGCAGGTTGGTTCCTGCCATTTATTACCCCTCATAAACCTGCTTGGTCCTGAGCAGATTGGAGATAGATTTCACAAGGGTTCTGGTTTACTTTACTGTCTTTTTCGTAAAAGCCCTTGGATTTTGTGTGTTTAGTAACTAATGTGTAATTTAGCATGGCACTTCACTGGCCTGCAAACTTAACAAAGTCATCACATTTCAAACATTGATACATTTGCCCCTGTCATTGACATGGGCTGTTGTTCGTGTGCGTGGCAACTAGGTTGGCACTTTTACTGGCCTGCAAACACAAAGTCATCACATTTCAAACATTGATACTACACACTATTTGCCCCTGTCATTCATTGCCCCTTAATAGGAGGTGTCATTGACATGGGCTGTCAGTTTGTGTGTGGCAACTAAGTAAGTCACAATTCACACCTTCCACCCAGGCTTTTCCCTTGCTGGAAAGGAAGAATTAACATTATTTTATACCACACATTAATTTACCATTTTACCCTAGTTATGAGTTACTTTATACTTTCTGGTTTGTACTCGTTAACCGGGGAATGTTTATGTATTCTGTAATGTTAACTTGTATCACACAATAATAATCACACAATACACTTTTTGTTAAAAACACACATGAAGTTGTCACTGTCCTTCTCTGCCTTGGTGACAGCCTGGAGGTCTCCCTCCCTGTGTGGGGGGGGAAGCATGTGTGTGTGTGTGTGTGTGTGTGTGTGTGTGTGTGTGTGCATCCGTCATTCATTCATGACGTAATTGGCATTGACTGCATTTTTTCATTTTAACTTTCCCTCTGCCATCGGTGCCATCGGCAGGTTTTATTGTGACCTTACCGATGGCTGGGCTTGGGATGGAGAGCGCCTTGTACAGCTTTCCCCAGCTTCCATGCGGTGTGGCTGTGGGTGGGGCTTGCTGTGGCGTGCACCACTGTTTCATGGCGGTCGACATCCTGTTGTCTCCCGCGACGGACGCCATCTCTGCGAGGCCTTGCGCCGTGTTTGGTTGCTGCCTGGCAGTTTCTGTAGCGTGCGCTGTGCTGGCCCCGGCAGCTCGCTGGGTGGTTTCTTCCTTTGGACTCACCCTGGCCTCCGGTGCTGGTTCTGCTGACTTGGCGTCAGGTGCCGGCTCCGCTGGGCCTCGTGGCACCGTGTTGGGACGCGCCTGGTCGATGCGCACTGACGTAGTGGCCGTCGGCGCCTCATTTCCCACGTCGGACACTGGGCCCGTCGCTTGCACGGCTGTTGAGGGCGCCCGGCTGGTGTCCACTGTGTGGCCACCGCAGGCTTCATGCTCCTCCGGTGCTGCTGACCTGGCGTAGTCTTCTGGTAGGACACAGCAGGTTCCCTGCTGTTCTGGTGTCGCTTTGGGGGGAGCTTGGTTGTCCTCCGCTGACGTAGTGGCGAGCCCCCCTGGGGCTCGCGAGGTGACGTCTGCTGTTGGGGTTGGAGGGCGGACCGGTTCCTGCCGCCCCCCTGCCGTTTCTTCCCCCATCGAGGTGACGTCATCTGTTGGGGTTAGAGGGCGGTCAGGCGTCTGTCGCCCCCCGTCCGTTTCCTCCCCCGCTGGTCCGGAGGTGACGTCTCCGGTGTCGTCTTCCTTGACCCCGCTGACCTCCTCCTCCGCTGCTGTGACCTGGATCTTTTGTGTTAGTGACCCTATTTTTGGCCCTAGATCGTGGTCAGCCTGAGCGGCTTGCAGGTTAAGCCTGTCTCTTCCTCGGACAAGCTTTTTATAGTCAGAGAGCATTTGAATAGACCTTTTCGGACTTATTAAGGATTTGGTGTCCTGTAATATTAAATTCAAAACATCGAGAGCTTTATCTAATGCATTTGATGCCATTGGTTCCCTTGTCTCAGAACTAATCAATTTGTTTATTGTGTCAGACAAGTTTGACCATTGTGGTTCCACTTGTAACCACACTGAATCCAGTAACAATTTCCTCATGTTATAGTATTTAGTCGTGCAGTCATGGAGCTCACTATTTACTTGCAAAGCATTTTGTGATAAATTAGCTTCTTTCAATTCCTCGGAATAGTCGCTATAGCTATCCGCTAACTTCCCGTAAGCTATTTTGAGCCTACCAAATGTGTCCGCTTTTGCGGTGTTGGGAGATTTTTGTGACAGACTTATTTCACACTCAGCCGCTAAATTATTGAATATTGATTGCGCCTCTTTGCTTCTAACTTTTAACTCGTTGAATAAAGTCATCTTTACTTCACCTATCAAACTTATGAATCTTTGGGATTTTAGTAAGCGCTCTCACGGTTTTATAGTTTTATAGCTTTGACACAGGGGATTTTAGCCAGTTTAGCGTTTACAGTATTTTTCCTTCTGTTACGGTTCTGGTCTAATTTAAGCTAGGTATTTATAGTTAAAAGTGGTTTCACATTCATTGCTAATAAAACCTGCCTCCCTTATCACTCAATTAGTTTTAGCCTGGTGGTTTGTGCTGTCCTAGCTCCATTTATTTACAAGCCTATTGCATGTGCCTCCTGTGGGGTCACAATTAGCATTTGGGCTTGTCTTTACGACTTCCCCCCACCCCTTGCTGATAGCAGGAGTGAGAGTGGCCTCTATATTGAGCCCTGTTGTTTACCAAACTCTACCCTCCCCCGCACTTAAGGCTAGGATGGAGAGTCTTCTAGAGAGTAGAGGCAAGTTGCCATTTTGTCCTGTTGTTGCCTATTTACTCTGCCCTTCCCCCGCTCATGGCTAGGTTTTAGAAGTGTTTCAGAGTAGAAGGCACCAGACAATAGGCTAATGGTTTTAGCAAATTAGCTTTGCTCTGGCGGCCATTTTCCCCTGGTTGAAAGCCAGGAGGAAACTGGGAACAATAATGGCCCAGCTCTTAGTTACAATAATCACTCCTGAATCAAATGACATTTCAGCTTGCTTGGAATCAGAGGCTGGAATAGACATTGACTCTGGAGTAGCCATTAAAACCCAGAACTTGGATCACATTGTCGCCTGTGTTTAGGTTAGCAACCGTTTAGCTTTACAGTAACGCTTTTTATCCTAAAGTCTGCTGGCTTCTTCAGAGCTCTGTGCTAAACTGGATTTTTAGCTGGTGTACTGTTTTACGCTGGAGTTACTTTTGTTTGTACATTTAGTACAAGGCCTGTGGTTACATCAGGCGATTTACCATCTATGCTTGAGACTTTGCGTCTGAGCTGTGGCGTCTATCAACCGTGCTTTGAACTATTTAAGTTACAAGGCTACTGGTTTAAAATTGTTAGTAAGTTACAGCGATTAAGTTGATAATTGCACACTAACCTTGCTCATTTGGAGCGTTTGTTTTAGTAAAGTTTACCGCGATTACGATAGTAATCGCACGCTATGGTTTTTTACTTATTTGGAGTTTTTGTTTTAGTAAAGATTACCGCGATTACGATAGTAATCGCACGGAATGGTTTTTTACTGTTCAGATTATAGCTATCCACGATTTAACTTGCTAAGATGATAGCATCATGGTCCATAGCTACGCCTACTGAAAGGCCACAACTGCACATAGAGTATGTCTTTACTCAAACTGTCTAAATAATATAACTCAGGTGTCTTTTATACTTTTATTGTCGTTTAACAAACATACATTTAAACACATGAACTATTTATCTAGGGTTGGTTTAAGGGTTAGTTTTAACCCTGTTTAGGTTAGACGTTTAGTTAGTTTTAACTAGTTGGTTAGTTAGGTTCGTTTAGTTTCGTTTAGTTAGGTTTAGTTAGGTAAAAAACCTGTTACAGATGAAACAGAGATATACATAGCATTCGTCAATTACAGGCAGGTTACAACACATGGATAACACATTATTCATTGATTATTAATAGTTTGCATTATGTATCAATAATTACCATTGGTCTAATGTGAGTTGTTTTTCATCATGTCCATGTGGTTACATGAGGTGTGGATTCTTCTTAGTTGGCTTGGAATCTGACTTATTGAAACTGGCGCAAGGCCATTTAAACCCCCTTAGACCTGCCCTGTGGGCAGGTTCACATCAGCTAACATTCAATTGGCTGCTGGTGCTCCTTCCTGTGGTTGGTTTATAGCCAACCTTACTATTGGTTTAAAACCAGGACGTATTACCTGCCATGTGCTAGCACATGGCCGGAGCACCCTGCTGTGAGGTTTACTGTAGCCATGAGGTCTGGCTGTTTAGAAGCAGTTTGCTGGTGGAACTTACTAGTGGTTTTGGCACTGACTTCCTCTCTCTTCCCTTGGGAGGCGGAGGTGTCACATTTCACACCTTCCTGTTAACTTGAGTCAACTCTGGGATAGTACCTTCATTATTGAACAATATCAATATCATGGATATTTCCACAGTGATAGAGTTGAAGAATTTCTTCGGGCTCTTTTTCCTGACGGGCCTTGTGAGGAAGCCAACCCTTGTGTCATACTGGTCCCGGCGTAAGGCTAATGAGACACAGCAGTTCAGGCGCACCATGAGCCTGACCCGGTTTCTGCTGCTCAAGCGGTTCCTTCACTTCAGTGACCAGGAGACTCCAGACACAGCGGACCGCATGTACAAAGTCAGATATCTTGTGAACTATCTTCTGGCCCGGTTTCAGTCCATGTACACCCCAGAGAAGAACATATCCATCGACGAAGGTGTTATGCTATGGAAGGGAAGACTGGCTTGGAAGTGCTATAATCCGTTGAAGCCGGTAAAATGGGGGATTAAATCCTACTGCCTAGCCGATTCAGCGACGGGCTACCTCTGGAACATGAAGCCATATACCGGAGTAGGCTGTGGGCTGGACACGACCGTGATGGAGCTTCTTGGACCGTTGTCCAACAAAGGCTACCATTTGTACATGGACAATCTGTACAACTCAGTGAACAGGTGTATTATGCTACTGTCTTTGGGAACCCATGTATGTGGGACGATGAGGAAGAACAGGGGGGAACCACCGGAGATGAAGCGGCTTAGCAAACCAGGCGACATGAAGCTGGGCGAGACTCTGATGCGCCACAACAACGACGGGGTGATGCTGTTGGCTTGGCGGGACAAGAAGGTTGTCAAAATGTGCAGCACCATCCACCCACACACGATGGTCACAGTCACTGAGAGGCGTAAGAAAGCCAGAGTGACGCCAGGCGAGCCAGTCAGGGATAAAAAAATTAAGCCACATTGTGTCAACGAGTACAACAAGTACATGAATGGTGTGGACAAACTAGACCAACATATCTCCTACTACCCGTTTGCCCGTAAGTCCTACAAGTGGCCTGTGAAGTTTGTCTTTTACATGTTTCAGATGGTGATGTACAATGCGTTCGTGTTGCACAAACTCAAACAGGGCAGGACAAAAACTCTCCTGGACTATATCATGTTGGTGGTGGAGAGGTGGACATCACTGAGACCAGGGAGGCCGGAGGAGGAGGAGGAGGAGGAGGAGGAGGCGGCGGCGGGGGCAGTGGGGGGTGATCGTCCATATAGGGCAAGAGAAGGTGACGAGAATAGGAGACTTGAGGTGCATTTGCGTGGCCATGTGCCAGTGAGAATTGACAAGAGAACCTGCAGGCTCCACCTGCTCAGTAACGGTCCCAATGGTAGACCACTCCGGCATATGACCCTGTATTACTGCCCTGATTGTGAGGTGCCCTTGTGTTTGTTCCCATGCTTCTTCGTTTACCACAAGGACAAGAATATCAAGCACCTACTTTGAATAACTGTTCTCTTTTTTTTTTCTTTTTTTCTGTCTTATTTTGAAAGTCTACACCCTCAACGTCAATAGAACTGTAACTTTACCCTGTATACCCTACACACACACTGTCAACGTCAAATAGAACTGTACCCTGTATAGCCTACACATACAATGTCAACGTCAAAATAGTGTAACAGTGCGGCTAAGCTGCTTCATCTCCGGTGGTTCAGGGGGGAGGGGGGGTGGGTGTCCTACACACACACTGTCAACGTCAAATAGAACTGTACCCTGTATAGCCTACACATACAATGTCAACGTCAAAATAGTGTAAGTGTAACAGTGCGGCTAAGCTGCTTCATCTCCGGTGGTTCAGGGGGGGAGGGGGGGTCAGTGTCCTACACACACACTGTCAACGTCAAATAGAACTGTACCCTGTATAGCCTACACATACAATGTCAACGTCAAAATAGTGTACAGTATGTACACTATGTATTGCATTAGTATTTATTTATTTTCTGTAATTATTTAAAATTATAATGTTTATGTTCTGGTTGTGTTGTTCTGAAGAAATAAAAGTGCACTTTTCCAATTTGAGATACCTGTCGGGCTATTTTTACACTATTCAGAGGTTTATGGTTTGACTAAGCGAGTTTCAACTGTGATTTACTCTGTAATTGTAGATGGTAAGAACCCAATTTTTTTTTTATAATGCAGTATACATTCAAGTCTATATTTTGATACATATCATGGGCACCAAGTCATATCAAAACAATGTCCTTGGATGTGTTTTTTATCAAAACTGTGTTTCTTCGTAACAGGTTTTTGAGATTCATGCATGAATATACAAGGTACTGGTAAGACTATGTAGACATGGTATATATCAAAATGTGCGTTAGAATGTCTACATTTACCCAAAAAAGAATTTGAGTTTCTATCACGTTCCAATGCAGAGCTATGGGAACTTTTAGCTGGATAGGTCAGATTGGTCCTGACTGACCATGCTATTTATAGATGGCAAAATATCTACAGTGGTACATGTGTGAAACTTTTTTCTTTTTCTTTTTTTAACTAGACAACTCACCCTTTAAAATGAGATATGGCATGGGTGTGTACGCCCAGCAGAAAAAAAGTTCTTTAGAAAATAAAACTTCAACTGGTCATAACTTTTTTTGGTTGTCCTAGAAACAGAAAACAGTGTAAATGCAGGCTCTTTTAAATGGCTTCCAACACAAGAACTAAACATTTTATCAACTCAGTTCATTTTTTTCCTGGAAGCAGACAAGTCAAGCTTTCTCTGAAGGTCTTTCGTTGTCACACATTCACAACAGAGAATTTTCAATAAATCATTCAAAAACGCCATTTTTCCATAGAGAAGTCTACAAACTGTATAGAAATCCTTGAAACTCTCAAAGAGTTAAAGCACGGCACTCTGTGCCGCGCTACGATCTTGTAGATCTGCAATTTCTTTGAAAAAAAAATCGTGAAAACCCGTGAAAGTTTTTTAATACTCTTTCGCAGCGAACGTTTTTTAACTCATATCTTGGGATGAAACAACATATTTTCAGATGGGGATCGGTGGCCAATTAACAGATCATTTTGGTTAGTTTTTCAGAACGATTTCAGGATTTAGAAGACATTTTATTTGTAGAATCTGGTCTCGGGTCTAAATGGGTTATGGAATTGTATCTGAGAACAGAAATCCATCAAGCTATACGTGTCCCACAGTCTTTTACTTTGAATGGATTTAATACTGGGGGGGAAATGGCAAGAGGGAGAACATTTTTGCTTTGAATAATATCATGTATTTCTCAAGAGAGAAAAATACATCCCGCTCACCTGGTATTAGAGTTACAGCGCCGGAGGTGCCGGAGATAGAAAATTAACCCATTCTGACCTGAGATCAGATTCTATAAATGTCTTCTACATCCTGACAGTTTTCTGAAAAAGCTATGTTTCTATGTCAGTCGTTCTTCGATTTTTCAAAAATAGCAGATCTACAAGATCATAGCGCGCCACCGAGTGGCGCGCTATGAGCTTGTAGATCTGCTGTTTTTCAATAGCTAAAGCATAACATAATGCTAACACCAAAAGGGGTTCCCGCCCAAAATGGGTTAAACTCAATTAAAATCCTCATAAGATTCACAGATTTGAGTGCAGTGGCCGATGCCCTTTCATGAAGATTCCATAGACAAAATATGAACCGATTCCATGCCGTTACGATAGGCGGTAACGTGAGGCTAGTGCCAGTGAAATGCGCGACATAAACAAAGAAGAAGAAGAACCCTCATCCGGTCGACCCGGAAGTGGTTGCCCTCCATTTGGGCTCCAGGCTCGCTCACGGCCATGATCTGCCGCCCGGACTATTATTTTTCATTGCGCAACCTCGAATGAATGTTTCATCGAGCTCTAAACATGGTCCTTTATCTCAATCTGAGCCCTAAAATGCTTTAGATCGCATGCGTGCGCGTGCACGAGGAGATTTGGGATATTCGATGACTACACGCCATGGTAGCCACCGGAGGCTAACGATGGCTGCTAAAAACGGTAAATAAAATACCATTCATTCTGGATTAAATTACATTAAACAAACCAAAGAGATCTCGTGTTGGCAAAGGCGGTTGCGAGCACGAATCCCGAGACATCGCGTGTGTGGCAAATATTGTGTTAATTCATACCGCGACGGTGCTTTAAGTGCAATCCGTTTCACAGTTACACCATTGTCTTAAACCAGGGGTCTGCAACAGGCGGCTCTAGAGCCGCTTGCGGCTCTAGAGCACACCCCTAGTGGATCCCTGTAGCATTACAAAGAAACCGATGAAAATGTGTGTAAAATGTTTATTTTTTCACATTTTTATTTTTCATTTATGGTTTCTGTAGGAGGTTTTCCCCTTTAAAGATTTTTCAAACATGACAGAAACATTCTTAAGTTTTCCAATTTTGTAAAAATGTGTAGAATAAATATTAAGTTTCAACACGTCAATACAAATTTGCGTCATAGCATGCGACACACTCGGCACCGTACCAACCAGGTGTCTATTATAAACAAACCGGTGGGTGTGAGAGGCTGCTGCCTGCTACGCTACTATGGCTTCTACAGGGAGAAAAAGAAAGATAGCCGACGAAAACAGAGGATTTAACAGTTCGTGGACAGAGGCTTTTCACAGCCAATGCAGATTGACTGCCTGTATGTTTAATCTGCAGTGAGAAGCTATCAAACAACAAAAAAAGTAACGTTGTGTTTCCAGGGAAAGCATGCTAAATTTGCAGCTGACCACCCAGCTGTGTTTTTAAAAAGTGGATCGCATCTTCAACACTAGTTTCGTTGCAACCCGGGAGATAATAAGGCTTGGCAAGCCGCATTATAATGCGTACATTTATTTTGCGGCTCCAGATAGATTTTGAATACATTTTTGGTCGAAAATGGCTCTTTCAACTATCTTGGGTTGCCGACCCCTGTCTTAAACGAATAGCAAGACAATGATTGTTCCATTTCTTTGATAAGTGAGACTGGCTTTGGTTGTTGTCTGTCTGAGTGGTAGAGTGTAGTAGGACATAAAGCTGTGGGCGTAGCGCAGTAACCTATGGCAAATGACGAAGCAGACGGATGGAGATGAGGGCGTAGCGCAGTAACCTATGGCAAATGACGAAGCAGACGGATGGAGATGAGATGGAGATGTCGGCACTTGGCTTCGTGCATTGTTGTTGTCGCGTGGTGGGCGTTGGAATCACTATGCCTGCCGAGCAAACACAACATCTTTGTGGAGGTGTGGGAGGAGGAGCGAGAGGTAAACATGTTTTTGAAATTCATCTTATCCATGGGCTTGCTGCAGGGCCGTGCCATAAGTCACAACCTAATTTATCACATTTAGACCCGAGGACGCATCTGTGGCACCTCATCTTTTAATCATTATTTTGTTTAACTTTAGCTGTTGAAAAAATTTCAAAAATCGTGAAAACTTTTTTGAATATATATGCTTTCACAGCAAACGTTTTTTTTAACTTCAATATTTGCTTCTAGGGAGGTACCTGAAACAACCCATTTTCAGATGGGGTGGGTCCGGCGGCCCAATTACATATATTTTTTGGGGGTTCCTTGACATGAAAGTTTGAGAACCACTGACAGAAACATGGGGTTTTCAGAAAACTGTCACGATTTAGAAGACATTAG
Organism: Electrona antarctica; assembly: GCF_951216825.1. Classification (NCBI taxonomy): domain Eukaryota; kingdom Metazoa; phylum Chordata; class Actinopteri; order Myctophiformes; family Myctophidae; genus Electrona; species Electrona antarctica. Next base: position 37,507,134 of record NC_136800.1, read on the forward strand.
GGTAGAATCTGGTCTCAGGTTATAATGGGTTATTCCCTTTTCTTTTGACATATAGCCAGGAATGATATGCCTGTGCCCCCGTTAGGATAAATCCCTGGAGGTAGGTGCTAATTCATATTCTCTGTATGATGGGGGCCCATCAATACTGGGGGTAAGTGAAGGTCGCGGTGACAGTTTTACAGGTTGGCTGCTCTGCCTTGCCTGACTGCCGTTAATGCCTCCAAAAGATTTGGATTTTTTTATCCAGAATATACTGTGACAGACAGGCCTGTTCAAAGGCCAATAGAGTGCCGAAGTCCTGACGTCACTCGCTCATTCCCTGGTTCAAGGAAGACATTTCTCTATGGAGAATAACATGGGTCATCTTAGATTCGTGGATAAAGAAAATAAGATACTTGTACACTGTGGGCTCCGATACTCGTGAAGTGCCTTTATTTGAACAAAATATTGACTGGCTCTTCCTCAGACTAGATTCGTCTCATATAAGAATTGATGTCCAAAAAGAAACAAAGTGTCCTGGCGATATTGTCGGGGAGGTGTCTCTGTATCGTTTATGACTGGATGAAGGCTTTGCCACCCAAAGCCCAAACTGAAACTAGGGTTTTTTGACCCCAGGGGTTCACTGGGGACAGGGAGGAACTCCTTATATGGTCAGCACACTCTATAGTAGGGAGGATTATCCAAATAAAAAGAAAAAATAAGTGATATTTGAATGAAGCGAAATCACTGAATATACCTTTAATGCTTCAATGCTTCAAAGGCCTTCTAAACCAACCAGTAGTTATTTAAAGATGTTTCAAACATAGTAGCTGTACAAGCTTGCAGCGTGGCACAAAGTGATGCGCTGCAAGCTTGTATATCTGCTATTATGAATAGCTAACGCTAAAATCTAAAATGACACGGATGCTTTCCCAGCTTAACTTTGGTTAAATTCATGTTTCATAGATTTCTTTCACCTTGAAAGAAATAAAGAGCTGTGTAGAAGAATCTCTGTGGATAGAGTATTTTGCTAAGAAATAGTATAGACAGCTATTGCTCTTGCGCTGAACATGGCTGGGGAATGGCACAACGACGAGGCATAATAGCCAGTTCATGCTATATAAGTATTAATTGTATCCCCCATATCTTTGATTGATAGTAATGGTCCCTCGGTGGGAGCCATTATTGTCTTGCAGGCTAAGTTGACATTTATAGGTCCACCCACCTGGCGGGGATATGCGGTATTATGAAGGGTATTATAATTAGATCATTATTAGATAAATGATATATGAAGGTAGGTTGAAAAGTGGTGAAGTGGTCCTTTAAGTAAATAATTGTAGTACTTTCCCCACCACAGGATATAAGTGAGAGGAGAGCCAGTATGATTCCTGTGGAGACACTAACCCCAGCTCCTTATAGTTGCTGGGCAGAAACGTGGTACACGTGTCACTGTCCGTGGTGCTGAAGTGCATTTGTCAATCAGTGGCTCTCAAGGTGGTAGATTCTCTTGGTGGAGCAGCTATAGGCTCTCATATTAGAGCAATTGTGCATCTTACTGTGTGATGAAAATGTGACATTCTGATGATATTCCTTATGCTGTTTCTTTTTTACTGTATTATATTTGAGTGGTGCAACCACTCCCTTACGGAGCTATGTGTGTGGCTGGGTGGGTGGGTGGCTGCGTCTGAGCACAAAAACAGCATTGTTGTTTATCACCATGTGTGCGTAACCTAACACACGCACATATATTAACTGTATATATGATGATTCCGGGTGTGCCAGACAGTACAGTACAGTACAGTACAGTACAGTACAGTACAGTACAGTACAGTACAGTACAGTACAGTACAGTACAGTACAGTACAGTACAGTACAGTACAGTACAGTAGAGGGACCCCCACACGGTAACTCTGTCATTTCTCAACCGTTTCGAACGCAGGGGGGCACGCCGGAACTGGCCCGGCCCCCTGGGCACGTTCCTGGGGATCTGGATGTTCCGGGGACCCCCCGGGGACTCCCACACGGAGTTGCACCACTCACTTTTTACTATCTTTTTGTGATATTGTATTGTTGTTAGCACCGTCTTGTGTAACATACACACCAACATTCCACTGCTTGCACACGTCTTGAATCTTGAGAGTTCTATTCAGATGTGGAGGTCAAATCTGATTTGGCTCTACATCTGAAAATTAATCGTACATATTGTTGCTGTCGGGCGGAAACCTTGTATGTCCTGCAAAACTGGTACTTTTCGGGAATTAGAAGAGACTAGACTCACTAGAGCATCTGTGTTCCAAAGCAAAAATCTACACATTCATGCCGCATTGTGATGCAGTGAGAACCTGTAGATTGGCTATTTTACCTATACTTTTGCGCGACACTCTGTGGTACAAACCATGTACTGTAGGTACAATCATATGTACAAAGTCAACTTAAGAAAAACTTGAAATAAGGAGATGTGATATGTTAGAAATGTTGTGCTTTTCTAATAAAATGCACAGTTGTGGTGGTTATCCCCAATATCCCCTAGACTATTTGTGTCAATCCCCCTTCCACCCCTCGAGCCCCATGTCTCTCTCTCTCTCTCTCTCCCTCTCTCCCTCTCTCTCTCCGCTTCATACATAGTGCTGCTAGTGTGAACTTGGACATCTAACTCAGGACAGCACCTGCAGCTGCGGAAAAAGATTCAAACTCACTGGCATAATGTCGCTGTCTGGTGGAAACCTTGTATGTCCAAAACAGCTACTTTTCAGGAAATTGGGGAAAAAAATTGCCTATTTTCAAATGGTCGAAATGTACAGTATCTAGGGCCGAAGTGGTTAATATATATTTTGTAATAGTAATCAAAATCTACAGTAACTACTAGTAACTAAAGTTTTCAAATAAATGTAGTGGAGTAAAAGTACAATATTTGCCTCTGAGATGTAGTGGAGTAGAAGTAAAAGTACTGGAAATTGGAGTAAAGTAAAGTACAAATAACTCATAACTGTGTGTAAATGTACTGGAAAGTAATCATGTAGTAATCATGGGTTTCAAAACAAAGTCATCATAGAAAATGTTATGCATTGCGTGCATGGCGTAGTGGCGTAGGATCAAATGAGTTGCTGCCACCAGAGAGACACTAATCTCTGTTCATAGCCATCACTTCTCTCGCTCACTATTGTTCCGTCCCTCTTCATATCTCCACCTCTGCCTCTCCGCCACTCTGTCAGACACCGCTAAACGGAAAGCCTCTAAGAGTATAAGTGTCATAAGTGTGGCTGTTCATGGCAAAACAATCGCGGCCTGTCTTGCCGCACATAATGGACGGATAGAAGTGTAAAGTACTGTTGTGTGGCATCGTCCGCAAAATCAATGGTCCACTGACTGCATAGTGGCTGGTTGACTCCCCCCCCCCCCCCCTCTCTCCTCAGAAGCACACCCAGGCGGGCGCCATAAAGGATGTTTATTAGCCTGACAAGTCGACACTGTGACTCTTTGTAACGCTCCGATAATAGGGGCTGGGCACAGAGCGACCGGTGGAAGCGTGGCGGGCCTGGACTGACAGCCACGCTGTGAGGGGACGATAAGAGAAGACGAGGAGAAGAGAAGAGGGCAGGTGGTGTGGCAGTGTTGTTGGAGCCCGAGCCTCATGACGGAGAGAAAGAGAGGAGATGCATAGAGGAACAGAGAGCGGCGAAAAGGGTTAGGGGATATAAGACAAGAGAATATACGAGAAGAGGAGAGAATAGCAGAGTGGAAGAGAGAAGTGTGAACAGCAGCAAGGGTGGGGAGGAGAGGAAGCTGAGAGGGGAGGAACAAGAATGACTTTGTAAAGATGTCTGGGGTACAAAGTCTTTTCATTATGTAAGTGGTGAATGGTCATGTTCTTGAAAGGTCTGCTTTCCTTTCCTTTTATTTATTTTTTTTTACATTTTCTAGGGACACACATTTATACAGTGTACGTGATAGATGTACTTAAAACACCCAAGGTTGCAAAAAATCTCTTCTCTTCTCTTCTCTTCTCTTCTCTTCTCTTCTCTTCTCTTCTCTTCTCTTCTCTTCTCTCCTCTTCTCTTCTCGCGCTGGATTCATTTAATGCCCACAGACCAGATGTGAGCCATAAATTAAACAATCAATGGCTCCAATGTGAGTCCCCAAACAATTTTCCAACAGTGACATGAATAGGGCCCCATTGATCAACCTTCACAATGTCATTATCACTCCGATAGGAAGGACAAGAGACATTGAGAGACCGCATGGGGGCTGCAGTTATCGCCGTATTCAATAGAAAACCACTTTTTCCCCACAGAGTGGCCCTCTGTGTACAATAACCCACTGTATCCGTCGTAATTGTTGATTGAATCCAGTTATCCGTCCACAATTATTTCTACAGTACGCAGTGTGCACACTCCGTGATCAAAGAAACCTTTTTCTCCAAAGTAATTTCTACACGGTGTAAATCAGGCCAAACAGAGAGAAAAGAAAGGAAGAGAGAGAGAGGGGTGATGGGGCCCGTTTTTTGCTAAGTCATCATAAAATAGTGCAACGCGCCTCTATTCTCTCCGAGGGTCACTCCCTTTTGAGTCAGCTCCGTGTGGAAGGAAGTTCCCAGCACCATTATGTCACCGGGGACAGGGGACAGGGGACAGGGGGGGGGGAGAAGGCACCAGCCACAAAAGGAGAGCTATTTTAATTAAACTTGGCAGATTTAGTCGACTTTCTATAGGCTCGGAGCATGCATGGACAGCCTGCGAGCCCAACGGAGGCCAACGTAAAGCGCTCGTAAAAATGACATACGCTCAGAGGCCCAGGGTGCGAAAGACCCCCCTGAGGGTCGGCGGGGGACATTAAGCCATGCAGGTGGAGGCAGTCTGCTCTGTAATGAGAAGAGATAGTGTGAAAGCTGGTCGCGTGACAGAAACGTATGGGGGCTTCAGCCAGGACAGGGAGGTGACATCTTGTGCATGAAGGTGCCATGAGAATTGAATATGAGAGACACCGTGTGGGGGGGGGCACGTAATGTGACAGAGAGGAGGAGGAGAGAGAGTGAATGAAGGAAAGGTCTGCCATTGCAGTCATGCAGCAGGCAAGCCATGTTGATTTCGTCGACTAATACTGTGATGAAAAATGTTCGTCGACTACCTTTTTTCGCTGGCGAAAACTAAACGGAAACTACATGAAAACTAAGCTATGATGACCGAAACTAAGACTAAATATATTGACAATTTCGTCAACAAATAAAAACTAGGAAGGGACTGGTGGACAAGTAACCTCGGAAACCCAGACGACCCAGTATAAGTCATTTTAGGCTTGGTTTGCATGCTGAACATAGCCGATCTACAAGCTCACAAGTGAAAGATCTGCCATTACGACACCTCCCCACATCAGAATAATGTATATATTCAGTAGAATAACAGTCATTTCTATTGTATTAAACATGTTTTTATTAATTTAACGTGAATGATTTTGAAGCCGGATTTGTGATTAGTTGTGCCCCGGTGTCGCACCGTGAAGCCGATCTACAAGTTCACAACATAAAAGGTTGGTATTGCACAATCCGTACACACAGGCAATTCAAAGTGCTTTATTATTGTAAGGCATGAGCGATTAAAAATAATAAAGGTCAAGATTGCAATTGTGCTGTAGCTTTACTTTTTCTACTTGGTCAAGTTGCACATCATGAGCAATAATGTACAATATGTTACGATATCTCTGCTTCCTGTTGAAATGGTAATAAAACTATTAACTGTATACCTCACTGAGCAGAATCATACGCAAATGCAGTGTCCGATTGCCGTGAAACACTCCCATATATATATGCCAAGGAAGGACAGTCACCTTAATCTTTCAATTTGACCTCATTGTGGTGCTATAACAGGTCACTTTCACGTTTTGGCCTATCAATCGTATTTCATACATTTCATCCTTTGATCACTTGATCAGCAACTGCCATTTGTAAGTAGCCTTGCCGAGCCATGAGGCCCATAGGGCCCATCTCCTGTTTCTGTAGTGTGAGGCAGCTTGATGTACAAGTACACCCCCTGGACATGACGCTAGTGTGTCACCCCCAATCCAACCCTTGATGCTGAGTGTCAAGCAGGGAGGCACTGGGTCTTTGGTATGACCCGGCCGTGGATTGAACCCCGACCTCCCAGTCTCAGGGCGGACACTCTAACCACAAGGCCACTGAGCTGGTCTGCCATTTGTGCCAGACTTGATTTTCCCGCCATTGTACACATTATCTCTGGAGCCATGTGATCAAGATGCATATCTGTCCGATTTTTCACTGTCTATTCCGATTGTCCTGTGATTGACTTCCAAAATGTGTGGGGCCTGGGTAGCCAACCCGGCCTGGCGGAGACCTGCACTCCAAGCATTACATTTTTCTAGTTGGAACATTTCTGCCTATAATCACCAGGGTGAATGTTGTCTTTCCTCCACACTATGCTTTCTGCAGCCAAATCAACATTTTCTGCTACAGCCATAGTGATCATTGCGCTCCTCAGAGTAGCGTTGAATTGAATTTCAAGTCACAACTGTTTGGCATCTGTCTTTAACATCTTGGAGCGTCACCAAGTCTGCACTTTTGTGTGTGTGTGTGTGTGTGGGGGGGGGGGGGTGCTGGGTGGGGGGGGGGGTGGGGTGCTTTCATCTGGCACGCAGTGACAGATGTAATTAGGTTATAAGACCATGGCCAGTGCACTCATTACAACACGGCTGGTAGGTCGCTATTAAATTGCAAATTGTCAGGGAGATCTAAGCGTTGCACAGCCACAGGCGTGTGTTAATCTAATTGCCATGATGCATAGGCATCAAGCACAATGCCATTTCATTATGCATGGTTTTCCCAACAGCCCCCTCTGTGCTATTGACTTAATTGCATCTGTCAAGGTACATCTACGATAGCACACTGTGGATCCTATATGTCAGTTTCTCCCCCATCGTATAAAACACCAAACGGTGTCACTGTCGGGCGTAAAATCTTGCATGCCATTCCAATTCCAAAACGTACTTTTCAGGAAATGGAAGAAAAAGAACCAGCCTTCGTCATAAGCTCTTATTAAATTGGTTTATTATTCATAAAATACACAGATACCCAATCTACAAGCTCACAGAGCTTTACGATGTGACGTGGTGTGAGCTTGTAGGTCGGTTATTTTCACTGCTTTTGAGTGACACCGTTATACGACAAGGGCATCAATTTGTGGGGGGGGGGGGGGTAGGTGACGGTGTGAAGAAGAACCTCTCAACTCCATTGCAGCCTCAAGCTGTCTGTGAAAGCCCCTAACTCCACCACCACACCCTGCGTGCCACAGGGCTGCTGCAGTCAGACTAAAGGCTCATACATAGATTTTTGGTGGTGGGGTGACCACCGAACTACAACATGACGTCACGAGCCGCGGTGAAGAGCAAACCACCGCCACCGCTCCAGCCCTTCTCTCTGTTTTTACTCACCACCGCTCACCGTTATTTCAGCTCCGGTGGTCAGCTCACCACCGGAGCGGTGGTCACCTCACCACCGAAAATCCAGACTATGAATAGGCCTTAACTCCACCACCTCTCCCATGCGTGCCACAGGGCTGCTGCAGTCAGACTAACTCCTCCACCTCTCCCCTGCGTGCCACAGGGCTGCTGCAGTCAGACTCTAACTCCACCACCTCTCCCATGCGTGCCACAGGGCTGCTGCAGTCAGACTAACTCCTCCACCTCTCCCCTGCGTGCCACAGGGCTGCTGCAGTCAGACTAACTCCTCCACCTCTCCCCTGCGTGCCACAGGGCTGCTGCAGTCAGACTAACTCCTCCACCTCTCCCCTGCGTGCCACAGGGCTGCTGCAGTCAGACTAACTCCTCCACCTCTCCCCTGCGTGCCACAGGGCTGCTGCAGTCAGACTAACTCCTCCACCTCTCCCCTGCGTGCCACAGGGCTGCTGCAGTCAGTCTCTAACTCCTCCACCTCTCCCCTGCGTGCCACAGGGCTGCTGCAGTCAGACTAACTCCTCCACCTCTCCCCTGCGTGCCACAGGGCTGCTGCAGTCAGACTAACTCCTCCACCTCTCCCCTGCGTGCCACAGGGCTGCTGCAGTCAGACTAACTCCACCACCTCTCCCCTGCGTGCCACAGGGCTGCTGCAGTCAGACTAACTCCACCACCTCTCCCCTGCGTGCCACAGGGCTGCTGCAGTCAGACTAACTCCACCACCTCTCCCCTGCGTGCCACAGGGCTGCTGCAGTCAGACTAACTCCTCCACCTCTCCCCTGCGTGCCACAGGGCTGCTGCAGTCAGACTAACTCCACCACCTCTCCCCTGCGTGCCACAGGGCTGCTGCAGTCAGACTAACTCCACCACCTCTCCCCTGCGTGCCACAGGGCTGCTGCAGTCAGACTAACTCCACCACCTCTCCCCTGCGTGCCACAGGGCTGCTGCAGTCAGACTAACTCCTCCACCTCTCCCCTGCGTGCCACAGGGCTGCTGCAGTCAGACTCTAACTCCTCCACCTCTCCTCTGCATGCCACAGGGCTGCTGCAGTCAGACTAACTCCTCCACCTCTCCCCTGCGTGCCACAGGGCTGCTGCAGTCAGACTAACTCCTCCACCTCTCCCCTGCGTGCCACAGGGCTGCTGCAGTCAGACTAACTCCTCCAGCTCTCCCCTGCCTGCCACAGGGCTGCTGCAGTCAGACTAACTCCTCCAGCTCTCCCCTGCCTGCCACAGGGCTGCTGCAGTCAGACTAACTCCACCACCTCTCCCCTGCGTGCCACAGGGCTGCTGCAGTCAGACTAACTCCTCCACCTCTCCCCTGCGTGCCACAGAGCTGCAGTCAGACTAACTCCACCACCTCTCCCCTGCCTGCCACAGGGCTGCTGCAGTCAGACTAACTCCTCCACCTCTCCCCTGCGTGCCACAGGGCTGCTGCAGTCAGACTAACTCCACCACCTCTCCCCTGCGTGCCACAGGGCTGCTGCAGTCAGACTAACTCCACCACCTCTCCCCTGCCTGCCACAGGGCTGCTGCAGTCAGACTCTAACTCCTCCACCTCTCCCCTGCGTGCCACAGGGCTGCTGCAGTAAGACTCTAACTCCTCCACCTCTCCCCTGCGTGCCACAGGGCTGCTGCAGTCAGACTAACTCCTCCACCTCTCCCCTGCGTGCCACAGGGCTGCTGCAGTCAGACTAACTCCACCCCTCTCCCCTGCGTGCCACAGGGCTGCTGCAGTCAGACTAACTCCACCACCTCTCCCCTGCGTGCCACAGGGCTGCTGCAGTCAGACTAACTCCTCCACCTCTCCCCTGCGTGCCACAGGGCTGCTGCAGTCAGACTAACTCCTCCACCTCTCCCCTGCGTGCCACAGGGCTGCTGCAGTCAGACTAACTCCACCACCTCTCCCCTGCGTGCCACAGGGCTGCTGCAGTCAGACTAACTCCACCACCTCTCCCCTACGTGCCACAGGGCTGCTGCAGTCAGACTAACTCCTCCACCTCTCCCCTGCGTGCCACAGGGCTGCTGCAGTCAGACTAACTCCACCACCTCTCCCCTGCGTGCCACAGGGCTGCTGCAGTCAGACTAACTCCACCACCTCTCCCCTACGTGCCACAGGGCTGCTGCAGTCAGACTAACTCCACCACCTCTCCCCTGCGTGCCACAGGGCTGCTGCAGTCAGACTAACTCCTCCACCTCTCCCCTGCGTGCCACAGGGCTGCTGCAGTCAGACTAACTCCACCCCTCTCCCCTGCGTTCCACAGGGCTGCTGCAGTCAGACTAACTCCTCCACCTCTCCCCTGCGTGCCACAGGGCTGCTGCAGTCAGACTAACTCCTCCACCTCTCCCCTGCGTGCCACAGGGCTGCTGCAGTCAGATTTGCAGAGCGGAAGATAAACACACTGCTCTCGCTAGTTCACTGAAACTGCAACTCCGTCTCCGCCAATTAATCCAAGTGTCATGAAGCACCGGGGCATTCGTTCACGTGTTGCGATGCATCGTGTGAGCTTGGAGATCCAGTGCAGCACTGTTCTTATCAATGACGGAGAAAACCTCCACTCCACTTGAGCTGGATTCAGGTAAAGGGGTGATAATAATAACAACACATGCAAGTAACTGACAATATACAAAGTCAGAATACCAACTTTGACGAGGTAGTGTTGCTTTATTTGCTTTTTTTTGCTTTTTCTGACAAATATTTTTTTATTTTCCTGAAAATGTATCTTCCCGACAGCAGCTGCACTCCGGTCAAAACAAGACCAGTTAAAAACCTAGCATTGGCTGCAGCCCGTGTATATGAAATGATGGAGGGCTTTTAATTCAAACAATGGATACACAAAACAGTAGTGCCACCCAGCCACTTATTGGCAGGTGGTGGATAATCAGATTGTTAAATGTGACAGAGTAGTGTATCACATAGCAACCATTTCCTCTATTCAAACACACTTTGACTGGTGATGCAGTCTGGGAGATATGTGGATCATTGCTCTAATGATCATTACAATATCCTGACATGAAAGAAAATATTTCAAAAGAAGAAAGAAATAATAATGGTTGTTTATGTACTCTATAGGTCAATCAAAATCTGTTTGAAATATGAATGTTGACGTGGCGTCACTTAAAGTTAATGTTGATATGGCACACTAACACGGTACTTCATGTCAAAAAAGGGTGGCGACCCTGTCTATGGAAATCCCAAATATTGTCCATGGCCTTCTTCTCAGCTAGAATTTAATCGGAAACGTTTTTGTTGGGACTGTAAAGGTTAAATAAAGAAGATTGTTCTTTATTTTTGCAATTTTACAGAAGTACAAGCTGTTTTATCCCGTAGCCTGGAGGGACAATATTGCTCTGCAATAGGCTAGTTCATTGTCAGCTCCAGACATTTTGAATTTGAGTGTCTAGGGCCGGCCTTGTGGAACAGCCAAAATGTGAGAAATATAAAATTAGATTAGCTACAATGGAGATAGCACAGATGAAATTATCTCACAGAAACTTCCTGTCTTACAATATCTTTGACTTTCTAAGATAACACGGGAAGGAAATGGGTTTTCACATTTCCTTGTACTTTTAACTCTGTCTTTTATCGCCTTCTGAAGCTCTTAAGCGTTGTCAAGGGACGGCGGTGGCAGATAAGTGTGCACGGTAGAGCACGATTTAAGAACCCTGTTGATTATCCTCGGTGCAGATAGAGAGCTTCTCTTTATTCACATAATGAACCTTCATTCCATAACACACAGAACGGTAGTCTCTGACATGACCAGAGACTTCAATCACTGCCATTCAGAAAGACGGAGAGAGAGAGAGAGAGAGAGAGAGAGAGAGAGAGAGAGAGAGAGAGAGAGAGAGAGAGAGAGAGAGAGAGAGAGAGAGACTGAAAAAAAGAATATATCACAAATAACACCTTGACTGTGTTTGGTGACTGCAGTAAGCAAATAATTCTCTATTCCAGTGATTTTTACATTACAAGCGCCTTATCTACATTCACTGTGTGTACATCCACTGTGAACACAAACCCACACACGCACGCACGCGCACGCACGCACGCACGCACGCACACACACACACACACACACACACACACACACACACACACACACACACACACACACACACACACACACACACACACACACACACACACACACACACACACACACACACACACACACACACACACACACACACACGGCTACACCAATGTTCCTAATACAAAACATACGCACGCACGCACACACACACGCACACGCACACACACACACACACACACACACACACACACACACACACACACACACACACACACACACACACACACACACACACGGCTACACCAATGTTCCTAATACAAAACATAGTTATTTTGACAGGTTGTCAGTGTACCTAGTTGCGTGTGACAGCAGTGTGACCACGGTGACAGCTTCTGTATACATTCAATCTAATTGAAATGCATAATAAACAACACATTTAATATCCTCTCGCAGCAGCAGTCGTCTGGTGTGCACGTACTGTATCATACAGACATGAGTAGAAGCTTACTTAGGTCTGCACTGCAGTTCTACAACAGTTCTATACAGTAGGCTACGTATATACGGACACGCGCACACATGCCCACACACATAATCAATCAACGCTGTTTAATGTTGGAAAATGGATGCAGGGAAGTGCGCACACACACACACACACACACACACACACACACACACACACACACACACACACACACACACACACACACACACACACACACACACACACACACACACACACACACACACACACACACACACACACACACACACTGGTGGCTCAGGGGTAGAGTGTCTGGATCGTAACCAAGAGGTTGACAGTTCGAACCCAGGCTCCCCCAGAGTTACTGTCGAAGTGTCCTTGAGCAAGACACTGAACCCCAAATTGCTCCCAATGTGTTAGTTGGTGCCTTGCATGGTTTCCGCTGCCATCGGTGTATGAATGTGTGTATGTATGAATGGGTGAATGTAATGCACAATCTCTGTAAAGCGCCTTGGATAAAGGCGCTATATAAATGCACCATTTACCATTTACACGCACGCACGCACGCACACACACACACACACCTGAACCTTCATGTGCACACCTGTACATGTGAACACCCATAACTCTGAAAGTGTACAAATCGCATCAGATTGGCCTGTAAATCCATCTGGTTCCCTTTGTGTACACTCAGAGCTACAGACCTGTAAGGGTCCATTAGGTTCCATTTGTACACTCTCAAGAGTTATACAGACCTGTAAGGGTCCATTTGGTTCCATTTGTACACTCTCAGAGTTACAGACCTGTAAAAGGGTCCATTTGGAACCCTGAGGCTCCCTGGACCCCACTTTGAGGACCACTTTATTGGCAATGCACGCTGCACAACAGTGGTACTGTATGCCATATAGATTACAACAAGATTAAAAAGTGCAGCAAGGATCAATGCACAATATTGGACTCTACGCACATATACACATATACAGTAAGTGTATATAACCCATTTTGACCTGAGATCAGATTCTAAAAATGTCTTCTACATCCTGACAGTTTTCTGAAAAAGCTATGTTTCTATGTCAGTGGTTCTTCGATTTTTCCAAAAATAGCAGACCTACAAGCTCGTAGCGCGCCACTCGGTGGCGCGCTATGAGCTTGTAGATCTGCTATTTTTCAATAGCTAAAGCATAACATAATGCTAACACCAAAAGGGGTTCCCGCCCAAAATGGGATAAAGCAAGCAGAAGAGGCTCGGTGGTCTTTAATCCGTTTGGATCAATCCTATCCTATGGAAAAACAGCCTTGCTGTCAGGCTATAACACACAATGGGCTGCTCTGTGCTACACGTCAGGCTATAACACACAGTGGGCTGCTCTGTGCTACACGTCAGGCTATAACACCCAATGGGCTGCTCTGTGCTACACGTCAGGCTATAACACCCAATGGGCTGCTCTGTGCTACACGTCAGCATTATGGGGAACACATTCTGCAGTCAGTGTGTAGCATATTGTCTCTGTCAGGTATATAAGAAACCTTGTATGTCCTAAAAACAGTTACTTTTGGCCCAGACGGTTAGCTCAACCGTCTGGTCACTATCGGCTGCAAAACCAGCCAGACGACGTGCCACGGGTTCGACTCCCGAGCCCGGCGGCCTTTTGCCGCGTGTCACTCCCCCCATCTCTCTCCGCCTTTCCTGTCTGCAGTGCTTACTGTTCCCTATCAATAAAGGCATAAAATGCCCCTAAAAAAACAGTTACTTTTTCCGAAAATGGGAAAAGCATCCTAATGTATCCAATAATGTAGTTATTATCGTTTAGTCACAAGTTGAAGATGTTTTAATTGGTTAAATATTTACAAAAGGACAACCACATTCAAACTGGTATCCTTATTTCGGCATGTTTTGAAAAGAAAAAATGAAAAAAGAAGGCTGATCTAAAAGCACCGGAATTGTTTGAATTTGTGTGTAAAGTGGAAAATAGGGCATTCATTTATAGAAGATTTTAAGAAAGAACAAAAAATAATGGACATACAAGGTTTTTTGATTGACCGACAGAGACAATACGTTACGTTACGTTAAAAAGAAAAAAGAAAAAAGGAAGGCTGATCTAAAAGCACCGGAATTTGTAAATTTGCAGTTTGAAGTGTAAAATAGGGCATTCATTTATAGAAGATTTTAAGAAAGAACAAAAAATAATGGACATACAAGGTTTTTTGATTGACCGACAGAGACAATACGTTACGTTACGTTAAAAAGAAAAAAGGAAGGCTGATCTAAAAGCACCGGAATTTGTAAATTTGCAGTTTGAAGTGTAAAATAGGGCATTCATTTATAGAAGATTTTAAGAAAGAACAAAAAATAATGGACATACAAGGTTTTTTGATTGACCGACAGAGACAATACGTTACGTTACTGACTGGAAATATAGCAAACAGCCCTGTTGAAAACCTTGAACATCCAGGGATAATAGAATAACTCATGGTTTCTCTTTGGAGGTTAGACGCTCATACTCCCTCTTTGATTGACTCAGCAGAACAGAACGGGCCTGCTTCGCTGCCATCAATATCCAGGAACAGTCGCCCAGCTATACAAATCACTTCTTCTCTCCAGAGAACTATAGAAGGATGAATATTTCTATTACATAAATAATAGAAAAAGTTATAAATGCAAATCACTGCCACCAGTGTTGCCTTTCTTTCTTTTCTTTTTTATAAAGACAAAGAACACGGAGGACGAGCAAATTGTTTTTTTTGTCAGGTGGAAGAAAAATAATGCAGATATGGTTTCCGCCCGACAGCAACGCAATTTGCTTTAGATAGTAATATTTATGGATGAAAAAAGTTATACTGTAGCTATCGATGATGAACGGCATGCTCTGTATCGTGAAATTATTTAACTTTTTTTACATTTTACTTTATTTGTTGTTTTATGGAAATGCCTTGCGGTCGGAGTAGTGTTTCAACTGGCCTATCAATCTACCACCAGGTGGCCTGAAAACTACTTCCAGTTCCAACTCATACCACATAATACAGTATATGGTGACTCATGGATTAAAGCACAATAAAATCGAATGAAACCCACATGCAGACCATGTTGGACCTACATGGGCTTGCCCACTTCCAACCCATGCCCAGTTAACCCACGTGTAGACCACGTGGGACCCTCATAATTTGCCCAGTTCAAGCCCATTCCCACTTGGTACCCATGTATCCCGCATTGAAACCACATGGGACCCAAGTGGGCGTGCTGGCTGGGATTGTGCGCCCACACTACTAGTGCAGTTTCCTAAACAATTAATTAACACAATATGTAAATTATAATGTTTTAGTCATATTATTCCTGCCGTTACATACTGCCAATCAGGTGAAGTAATCACAGACTGAGGCTTCAACGTTTGCTTTTATATGAAATATCCGAGACCATTAGGGGTTTTATGGAAGATGTTTGATCACTTGAAATTCTATAATCTTAAAATAAGCAAAAGTAGACTATTCTACAAGCTCTCAATGCGTGACGTATTTGCTTATATGTATGCTTTAGAAGAAATGCTGGCATCTCCAGAATCCAAATGACTGAAAGTTGTCAGTCGTGGCGACTGAGAGCTTTAATCCATGGGTGACTTACAAATGTTGGAGTTGTCCCTGCATGGTACGGCACCATGTGGATGAAAAGTCCATTCACATGGTACGGCACCATGTGGATGAAAAGTGTCACGGTCCGTGACGTGTTATGTTTTCTTGTGTACCCTTCTGTTGTGTTCCTGTGATATTGTAGTCAGCAGTGTTCTGTATGTTCCTGAGTTTTGGTAATAAACTGGTTGCATTTGAGCTCCTCTGTCTCGACTTGACTGTCTGCGTTTGGGTCCTAACTCTCCTGCCTCGCATTGTGACAGAGGTCAGTTAATTCTGTCACAATGCGAGGCAGGAGAGTAATTTTTGGAGTTCTTGACATGATATATTGAGCACCACTGACATAGAAACATAGGTATTTCAGAAAACTGTCAAGATTTAGAAGATTTTTTTAAATTTCGATGTCAGGCCTAAGTACCATTTTGAGTTATTTGCACTTTACTTTTAGTCTTTCCAATTCCAAAATTTCCAAATTCCAAATTTGAAAACTTGTGAAGTGCTGGACATTCTCTGCATAATGAGTACAATTACTTTTGGTACTTTAAGTACATTTTGATACCATTACTTTTGTACTTTCACTCAAGAACATCTTGAATTCCAGACTTTTACTTGTAACGGAGAGCATAGTTCTACATTGCAGTATTGATACTTTTACTTACAATCCCTCCCAGCCCTCTAGGGGAGATAAACCAAAGAAGAAGATCGAGCCCCCTGACCAACAAGGAAGTGAAGGCCTCCACAGCTGTAGTGTAGCCTTGCTCTAGGAGGGGGACGATCGCCTGGGATGAGCATCATCATTAGCTTAGCTTCTTTTAATGTTTTATATGCTCTAAACGTCGTAGTTTGTCTCATTTTGAGCAGAAAAAGGACTAATAAGCTCGGGCAAGGCTGCGTGCACGTCGGATTCGGATGTAGACTGTTTTACCATGTAAGTAAAACAAAAAAATAAAATTATTATATTTAATGCTGGATCAATGCTTATTAATCAAATCTCGTAATCTCGTGATTGGCACAGGAGGATTAACCCATTTTGGGCGGGAACCCCTTTTGGTGTTAGCATTATGTTATGCTTTAGCTATTGAAAAATAGCAGATCTACAAGCTCATAGCGCGCCACCGAGTGGCGCGCTACGAGTTTGTAGGTCTGCTATTTTTTTTAAATCGAAGAACGACTGACATAGAAACATAACTTATTCAGAAAACTGTCAGGATATAGAAGACATTTTTAGAATCTGATCTCAGGTCAAAATGGGTTAAGTAAAACAATTGAGTATGTTTTCCACCACTGTTGTTGTGTGGACAGAATGAAACAAGCGCTCTGTACTACGCTCTGTTAGAATGCCCAACGGAAATAGACACATTTGGCCCTCAAACCCTGCAGGAAATGTATTCTCAGCCGAACCACTTTTTCCACTTTGACAGTTATTTATGTCTGCTAGCTTGGCCCTAAGCTGTTCAAGCTGGCATTGACTGCCAATTCCACACTGATAAAAACACCTAATGGAGTCCAGCAGGTGCAGCAGGCACGGCACGCTGGAACTCTGCTTATTCCTCCAAGATCATAAAACTGATTTTTGTCACGCACGAAAGCTCCTCCTTTCTGAAATTACTTATTGGAACCGCGATCCATCATTTTGGAGTCGGCATCTCAAAGTGAGTCCAATGTGCATAATATCCCCTTTATGATTACCCCCCCAAGACGAAGACTGCAGTTGACAGTGTTGGATGAAAGTTGTATTGATCCGAGTTAATGATTTATTGGTTGACAGAATGATTGATTAACGTCAAGGTTTTGTTATGGGAGAGCCATGTCAGATTTGTGGAAAAGATGACCCGCTAAGTGTTATCCAATAACGGCTCCGATTTTGGTCAAATTAGACAACCATCTCAGCGAATATAGTTTCATAAAGAAACACAACAACACAACTATGCTATGAGTCATGACTCAACGTAAAGGAACATACACAGTCACAGTCTTGTGAACATACACAGGGCGGCTGTGGCTCAGGAGGTAGAGCAGGTCGTCCAATGATCCCTGGGTCGGCGGTTCGAATACCGGCTCCTTCTGTCCACATGTCGAAGTGTCCTTGGGCAAGACACTGAACCCTACATTGCCTCCAATGAGTCGGTCGGTGTGAGCTTGCCACCATTGGTGTGTGAATGTGGGAAGTGAGGACGCTGGCGTCGACTGTTCGCCGCTTCACCTCCCAATGTATGAATGAATGAACCATTGTAAAGCGCTTTGAGCACTTGGAAAAGCGCTATAACAATGCAATTCATTATCATTATTATTATTGTTTGGTGGTTTTGTTGTAGTTCATTTTAAACAACATTCAGTTGTTTTATACTGTATACAACCTGGCTATTTTAGTAATCACCTCAAGCACTATTGAAATGATATTAGGGTATTTTAAAACCGAATCGTACAGGAACAGCGATGTAAGAAAGTACACAAATAATCACACCCGTGTGAAGTGAGGGGCGCTCTTATCATCATACGTGTTATATTTGAATACGATATGCTAAAACCACCAATCCACCGTCATAACATGAACACATTGGTATTTATTGCTGTGACCTTGAACACATCTCTCAATGCTATAAATAAGAGCCAATACACTGGGGTTATTTCAGCTCTATCTTGTGTGCTGTGGGAGATCAAAGGTTCAATCTAGCTTGGCTGATCTCTACCTTTGAACGTTGAGTACATATATCGTTGTCCATGAGTGCGAACTGAATATGAGGTTTAGGATTTTATTCAAAACTACTTTCAACCTAGAGCATTCCCTGTTTTGGGTATGTCTATATAGGTCAAAAACTTAAAAAGAAAATTCAAAGGCTTTCAATTTCTTTCACCCTGAATTTTGCAGATTAAACAACCTCACAATTGCATTGCGATGTGATGGAGTTGTTCTGGTTGATCTTGACAATAAGGCTCAATTGAGAACATCCAATGCCAACCACAATGCTCTGATAGTGTAGCATTGATGCAATATCACAGAAATATGTATCAAAAGCAGCATGGAGGCACAAACATGTTATCACAGAAACATAATCCCCCCCAAGTCCAGAAACAAAAGGATAAAGCAGGGAACAAAGGGGGGGTTTGGCGACGGCGTACAACACAGTCTCTGGACACCCTCTGAAAACAATAGATCACCGGATGGCGCTTTTTAATCCATTGAGACCTGGAACGCATCCATGTCACGTTAGCGTTTAACCACATTAACCATTAACCCATTTTGGGGGCGGGAACCCCTTTTGGTGTTTTAAACATTGTTATAATTTAGCTATTGAAAAATAGCAGATCTACAAGTTCATAGCGCGCCACCGAGTGGCGCGCTATGAACTTGTAGGTCTGCTATTTTTTGAAAAATCGTTAAAATGTGCCTCAAATCTTTCCGAAAATTGTCATGATTTAGAAAACTTTTTTTTTTTTTAATTTCGACGTCAGGCCTGAATGGGTTAAAGTGCGGTTTTGTCCTCCAGCCTGAAAAGGGTGAAATGATCTATGTAGATCTCATTAGCCCCCTGCGATGACAGACACACGGTCCGATGATTAATGAGCAGCCATGGAAACAACGGAAGACTTATTGACGTGACCTTTAGGACCGCTCTCGCTCCCGTTCCTGGACGCCAAATAGCACTGGCATGTCTTCCTCCCAAATGATCTGTTGTGACGGTTCCATCTTCTCTCTCTCTCTCTCTCTCTCTCTCTCTCTCTCTGTGTGCCTTTCTCTGTTATGCCTCACCTTCCATCACTTATCTCAATCATTGTTTTTGTATCTTTCGATCTTTCTCTCATCATGTTCTATATTCCACTTATTCTCTCTTTATACTCAATATATGCACTCTATGCTGCTCTGATTAGCCTGAAAACAAGACAAATGAAAACCTGCATCTCCCGTCCATCACCCCACGCCTCATATGGTCACGCCTCGTGACATCACACCTATATGGTCACGCCTCGTGACATCACACCTCCATTTATGGTCACGCCTCATGACATCAAGCTACACCACCATATATGGCCATCTCCATATGTGACCAGATTTGACTGAGAGCCTGCCATCGTGCAAATTACAGCTTTTCACCAGAGGAGAAAAACATTTTTTTTTTCTTTTTTTTTTTAAATGAGTTAATAGCACAGGCAGACTCTTCACATACTAGAGCATGTCTGAAATAAGTATCAGAGCTGAAATTGACATGTAAATATGGAATAAATGCTTAAACATGTAGCTAGGTGTAATGTTAGAGACCACAGAAGTGAACCTTTCAAGCCGGTTTTCTCAACTCGCTGTTTTCTGCAAGACATTACTCTATAAGCCATATCTCCAAAACTGGTGGGTCAAACTGAACAACCAATATGTCAATTTGAAGCTATGATTCCCTGCTTTCATATGACATGAAAAAACAAAAATTAAAAAAAATCCAATGGCAGTCCCTCAGTCAAATTTGGTCACATATGAAGATCACGAACATGACCTCATCTAACCCTGGATAACCATACATGGAGAAGACTGGATCATCACCTAGATCTGCATATATGGAGCCGGCCAGCAACTCTATATCTGACCTCAAACCTCAAACCCTTAGATATGGGACCTCAAACCCTTAGATATGGATCTGGACAGGAAGGACGGGTGGGGAGGGACCTGTTCTGACATGTCAGAACAGGTCCTTCCTCACCCGTCCTTCCACCCGTCATTCCATATGTTGATCTGACCTCATCAAACCCTGTACACTCAACACAGGCTCCATATATGGCCAGTACAGAATTCATTCCATATGTTGATCTGACCCCCCATGCCAAAGCGCCAGCACTCGCCCATCAGTCTGCCGCCTGCCGCCACCCAGGTGGATCCGTGCACGCAAGCTTCTCGCCCTCAGGGCGTCTTACTGGTGTGTATACTGTATATAGTATACATGGCTAATAGGCTATACATGGCTACATATAGCCATGTATAGTCGTTTTTCATAAATTAATGCTGTATGCTATACTTTGTCGTATGACATTATTTCTAAATAGTTGTGTGTTCCAAAATAGCAGATCCACTAGCTCATAATACGTCACAATGTGACACGCTGTGAGCTTGTAGATCGGCTATTTGTGCTATTTTTTGTACTAGGTTGAGAGTGGTCAAGTCTCTCTTAGGGTTATAAATACTAAACCATTGAAAAATATTAACAACTAGAAAAAGTGCCCTTCTGGGCACAGGTCTCCACCAGGAGGATAGGACTGTGAGATGTTTGGCAAAATGTTTAGGAGTAATATAATCATGTTTGCCTTTGATGGCAATTGGATGATTTGAGGCATTTTGTTCCAAAAATGTGTTTTTGCAAAAATCAACCTGTAGGTGAAATATGAATATGAAATATCGGACAGATCCGACTTGAGCACATGACCATAGAGATACTGTGTAACGATTTGTGAGATTTTTGGACAGAATCTGGAGGAGTAATATAAAAAAATGTGTTTTACAAAAGTCGGCCTCCTGGTGGCGCTATAAAAGGCAGATGCGGAAAATGCAGGTCAAAGGTTTGTCCTTGGCCTCTAGGGAGTGTGCATGCAACGTTTCACGCAGATCGGTGCAGTTTTAGGTAAAAAATGCTGCCTCATGGTGGTGCTATAACAGGCCGTTCTGGAAAATGTGGGGCAGAGGTTCATCGTTGGCATCCAGGGAGTGTGTGTGCAAAGTTTGGCATCGACCGGGTTAACGGTGCCGGAGATTAGCTGGTAACGGACGGACGGAAGGACGGACGGACACACACACGGACGGACGGAGTGCAAAACATACTCTCTCCCCATGCCTTCGGCCTGGTGGAGACAACAACTACATTGGATCCATTGGAACACAGGTTTTTTTTTCTATTTCAGAAAAGTAACGTAGTTTTTAGGTTTCTGCACAAGAGCAAAAGTATGTTTGTCTCCTACTTTCTCTCTCTCTCTCTCCGTTCGTGTCTGGCCTGTACGAGAAGTGACTCTCAGATAATAGACCTATTCACACTTGACAGAATTAACATTCCAAATGGGTCCAACCACCGTATTCACCGTTGCAGTGTTTTGTGAATATGCAGTAGCCGACTAGCCGGGCAGGAAAACGAACTTGAACCCGAGCTGTTCCCCCGGTAACACAATTCCACTGAAAAGGTCTATATGCAGAGACAGTGTAATCTCGGGCGATGGGACTTTAATGACGGGGATCTTTCCAGCCAGCCTCCTAGTAACCCCCAGAGATACGGCAGCGGAACCGACATTAAGAGGAATTAATTCAACATCATGAACAGTCTGAGGTGGCAGGGGGAGGTGGAAAGGGGGGGGGGGGTGGGGGGGGGGCTTAGGAGGGTGTCAGGGAAGAGTGTTCACTGTGCCAATACACTGGGGTTCTTATTTCACTACACTACACTACACTGTAGGACGGCTTGAGGGTGAGAATATGTTGAGGAAAGAAAATACGTATCATCACAACTTAACCACTTACTGTAAGCCATACTTTCAGTGATAGCAGAAATAGAGGTTTATCTAAGCTCATCTCACTCAAGAATCGCCTAAGGGTGGCGCCATTTCCATGGCGTAAACACAGAATAATTCCATCTACTCACTAAACAATATTTAATTGGGTCGTGCAACTGTCTGTCACGGTGTGGCTGCAGGTTCCGTCCCGAGTCCTTAAAAGCAGCCCACCAACCGGAAGACGTCATTCCTGCTGTGTGTGAATACAGATATTCTTTCTAAGACTACCATACTCTGTTGTAAGCCATACTTTCAGTGATAGCAGAAATAGAGGTTCTTTCTGCAAACTCACAGTTCGAAGATGGACAGTTCTGAGCAGTTTTTGTTATGGTATTGATTCTTACGGAGTGGATCATCTCGTGTGTGTGTGTGTGTGTGTGTGTGTGTGTGTGTGTGTGTGTGTGTGTGTGTGTGTGTGTGTGTGTGTGTGTGTGTGTGTGCGCGCGCACACACACATACATGATATCGTCATCATACCCGGACGGTATACGGGAACGCCTACTGAGTGGCACAAAACTATTTTCTGGACTTGACAGCCCATACATCCAAACAGATGGTTGCATTAAACAACATTAAACTAATTTTGCCACTCGATTTGCCACTTGATTTGCCACTCACTTTATGCATGCACATATACCCTCTGTAGAGGCACGAGGGTGAAAGTGGTTCATTTTCAAGGCTTCCACCAGCATGGCAGGTGATGAGAGCAGCAAGGGAATACATACAGTAGTGGCACTATCAGGAAACCTTGTATGTCCAAAAAAATACATTTTATTTCAGCATATGGAACCTGTAACAATGGATCCAATGCCGTCAACAGTAGCAAAAGTAGATCTACAAGCTTGTAGATCTACAAGCTTGTAGATCTACAAGCTTTTAGATCAGCAATTTGTTCTACTTTTGCGTGACACTATATGGTACGATGAAGTAGTAGGGCGTTAATTAACAAAGCGAAACACGAAAAGGTTGAAATATGGCGATACAAGGTTTCTGCCCGACAGCGAGGATATGGGAAGGGAGAGAGAGACTCTAGGACTGTAGTCTATACAGTATGAAAGGGAAAGGTCCTCACCTCCACAGTGAGGAAAGGCCACGAGGAATTTAATAAAGGGGTTTTGGCCAAGAGGTCACGAGGACAGCTTGAGCTCCCTGGAAGGAGCTGGGAGGGAGGGTGCAGCTCCCTGGAAGGAGCTGGGAGGGAGGGTACAGCTCCCTGGAAGGAGCTGGGAGGGAGGGTACAGCTCCCTTGAAGGAGCTGGGAGGGAGGGTACAGCTCCCTGGAAGGAGCTGGGAGGGAGGGTACAGCTCCCTGGAAGGAGCTGGGAGGGAGGGTGCAGCTCCCTGGAAGGAGCTGGGAGGGAGGGTACAGCTCCCTGGAAGGAGCTGGGAGGGAGGGTACAGCTCCCTTGAAGGAGCTGGGAGGGAGGGTACAGCTCCCTGGAAGGAGCTGGGAGGGAGGCACAGCTCCCTGGAAGGAGTGGGAGGGAGGGTGCAGCTCCCTGGAAGGAGCTGGGAGGGAGGGTACAGCTCCCTTGAAGGAGCTGGGAGGGAGGGTACAGCTCCCTGGAAGGAGCTGGGAGGGAGGGTGCAGCTCCCTGGAAGGAGTGGGAGGGAGGGTGCAGCTCCCTGGAAGGAGCTGGGAGGGAGGTGCAGCTCCCTGGAAGGAGCTGGGAGGGAGGGAGGTGCATCTCCCTGAAAGGAGCTGGGAGGGAGGGAGGTGCATCTCCCTGAAAGGAGCTGGGAGGGAGGGAGGTGCATCTCCCTGAAAGGAGCTGGGAGGGAGGGAGGTGCATCTCCCTGAAAGGAGCTGGGAGGGAGCGAGGCACAACTCCCTGGAAGGAGAGGGAGGGAGGGCACAGCTACCTGGAAGGAGCTGGGAGGGAGGCGCAGCTCCCTGGAAGGAGCTGGGAGGGAGGGTGCAGCTCCCTGGAAGGAGCTGGGAGGGAGGCGTATGACAGGATGATGAGGGCAGGAGACGTGACAGAGTGACAGCGGGGTGGGTGGGTGTGGGCGGTGGGGCGGCTGTGCCGGGGCCTGCCTACCATGTACTAACCCATTGAGACCTGAGACCAGATTCTACAAAATGTCTTCCAGTTTTCCAGTTTTCTGAAAAACGTCTACAAGCTTGTATCGTGGCACGAGTGCCGCGCTATGAGCTTGTAGATCTGCTATTTTTCTACAGCTAAAGTTTCAAATAATGGTTAAAGTGGTTAAAAGCTATGAGGTGACACAGATGCGTCCTCAGGTTTACATGGGCTAATAACATGGGCTCTAATCTGGCTCGCAACCCGCCCTCTCCCTTTCACTCCCACCTCCAGCGAGCACTGCTGGGTCGAGAGGCTGATGGATGAGGGACAAGGAGGGGAGAGGAGGATTAAAGAAAAAAGATTGTCGTGTGCGTGTGCGTGTGTGTGCGTGTGTGTGTGTGTGCCTGCGTGGCCCGTCATATATGAGAAAGGGCTGCGAAAACGGTATAGCAGCGGCAGGAAAGAGGCATGAGGAGAGAGGAAGTGGAGGGTGTGATCGTCGTCGGCTCCGAACATGTAGGCTTTGGTCAGAGCCCTGGCAAATTAATTGGTTCCAACAAACACAGATGTTTGCATTTTGCCCGGGGCCCACGCACCCTCCTCTCCTCCCCCGCACTGTCTGACACCCCCCTCCCCCCCGACACACACCCCGACTCCTACCAGCCGTCCAGATCATTATCGATCTGGACGAGCCTTGGCCCCATTCATTCATCTAGCTCACTGAGCCCATCCCCACCTGCCATCCTCGATAGCATGGGACTCCAGAGGACCCGGGTCATCCCTGGAACTCACTGTCTCTCTGTGGAAGTGTTCTTAACTACATTAACACCGGCACAGTACCTATTCTGGGCATGTGACAATAGGCGAGTTCACAACACGTCGCATTGCCAGTGATAAAAAAAAATCGTATCAAGGACCCCGAAAATATGAATTTGGACGCGGACACCCACTGGGAATTGTTTTTGCGTCAGGGACCGCCATACAAGATTTGTGTTGATAATGTTTAGATATAATGTAAATGTTTAGATATTCAAAATGGTTCACAATGCGTTGTGATGTGACACATTGTGAGCGTGTACATCGGCTATTTTCAAATAGCCATGGTTTAAAGTGGTTTTGATATTCAACATATATTTAAGAATTTTGCTGGGGACCCTCCTGCTCCTGGAACCCCCTGAAGGACCCCTAGGGGTAGGCAAGCACGGACGCACGCATGTGCACACACAAACCTAGGAAAATGCACAAAGGACAGCGCAAAAACGCAACTCCAACCAAACCAAAGGCTGTAGCACAGCTGCATATTCTCATACTTCTGCTTGCTTGCACCTCCCCGAGACCTGCTCCAAGCTTTGTCTTCATTTACATGTAGTCACCTCTGCCCCGTCAGCATGTCCAGCCTGTCCTTGGATATCACAAGTTAAGGAACATGGAAATGTCAAGGTTACAGAGGAAAAGGTCTCAGACAAGTGGTTTACGACGAGAGGGGAATATCAAATGCCTGGATCTTTCCGTTTTGCCCTGCACTTGGAGCTAGACTTTGAACACATGGCAGCACTGTGAACATCCATTCACCGGAAACGGGTTGCGTGAGCTCGCATAGCTATATTTTTGATGAAGATATTTAGCATAGCCCATGGGAATACAGTCGAGATTCAATTTCCACGCGAGGACAGAGTAATAATTTGTAATTAAATGTGAATAACTAATGTAAATAACTCAAATGTCAAAATATTGAACTGACTAGCCTCCTGGTGATTATATAGGTTCTATACTATGCCCACAAACAAAGGGAAACAAGCCAGATCCTCCTGCCCCTGTATTTGCGGAGCCTGGGAGTCGATGGCCGCTAATGGGATGCTTGTTTTACAGTGCTGGCTACTACTAGTAGGGCGGGATTATGGGGAAGAAATGCTCTCACCAGAACATTATTTACAATTCTCTGCCTATCGGGTCGCAACTGGAACGACCCTGAGTCGGCTAAGCGAACTTTGCAACACTCGACACGGCAACTCGCTCGCTTTAGCTCGCTCGGTGCAGGGTGTCTCACGTGGCTCAAGTTCCCTTGAGACGGCGGCCTCGCGGTCTTACCAATGTATATATACATCTTTTATGACGTAATTATCAGACAAAACAAACATTAAACTCTGTTCATTGTTAACACCATGGAAGCCCAGGGCGGAGTTCTCCGTCCAAGTTCAAGGTCATGGTCAAGTGCCCAACACGGAGATTGATAAACAGGACGGAGATTAATGAAAACAAAACCGTTCGCATCACTCTAGAGCCTTGGAGCACTTGTTGCCCGATCCGATGACGTGTCAAAAAGTGACACGTCATCGAAAATCTCCCCTGCCTGTTTAGCCGACGAAAACGAAAATCTTAAAACGATCATAACTCCCGATCTAAATCATCCCGTCTAATTCTGAAAAAAGATCCTGTGTGCTCAGCAGTCGTGATAGATTTAGTATTACCTCCCGTTGTTGTCGATCGACTCTAGAGTGGTGTGGCTATTGTTAGCTGCTACACAGACATACACACCAGCTTCCGGTGCGCTGGTAAAAGTGGTCAGTGCGCTACAAATGATGGGCACCCTGGATGAAATGGATTAAATAGTTCCGGGCCTCTAAGGTGTTAATGGCATTTAATGTTTGTGTTGGTGACAAAACAAACATTAAACTCTGTCCATTGTCAATGTCATTTTTAATGTTTGTTTGAGGAAAAACAAACATTAAACCTGCTAGCGCCCCTCAACAAGCACCCCATCAGCGCCCATCAACTCCCAGGCTCAGAAAAAAAGGGAGTCCTTGCCCCTGTACTGTAGCACCTCCTCCTGGCGCCCCATTCTTCTTCCTCTTCTTCTTCGCCATGTCAAGTGAAGAGGTGGGAATCTGTGGTTCCCAAAATGTTTCAGCTCAACACCCAAAAGATACATTCCCGATGACCCCAATTTACAAAAACTAGATTATGAATTAATCGTTTAGGCAGCTTTTTTGCATGCATGGATAGCGATTGCTGTAACCGCCATTAGACTGAAGTGCAGTGAAAGATGCGCCATAATGCAGGATAAATTCAGGGTGAGCAGATTTTTAAGAGCTAGGGAGCTCGCCAAGGGTTTTCAGCAAATCTGGCAGTGGCTGGGAGAGGGGAGCCCAACATCTTTTAAAAGGAGTGTTGGCAGTAGGGGTTCTGAGAACATGCTCAAGAAAAGAGGGGAGACCAACCAACCATACGGAGGTGCACAGATTGGACAGTAACGTTATGCTTTGTTCGTACTTGGTTTCCCTGCTATAGTGTTGTGTACTGAAAATGACAGATCTACAAGCTCACTGTGAGGCACTGTGAGGCACTGTGAGCTGTGAACTGTGACTGTAGATGTGCTATTTTTGGAAAGTTGACACTCAGACACTGTATTATGAATCAGGCTTTCGTTGATTGCCAGGTATTAATTCATTCATTCATTCATTCTTCCGCCTGTTTTTCACTGTTTTTACCAAATTTCCCTGTGATGTAACACGATCATCTAGTTATACATCAGTCGTTGAATATATCTATTATACATTTGAAAACGTGTGCTCAAAACACACCAGGAAAATAAAGTCACCAGCTACTACGTCACTGACACGCTGCAACACGCTGCAACACACACTGCAACAACACACTAACACGACACAGCCTTACCCTCCGCGTCGATCCACGGCTATCTCCTCATGTCGCGCCGCACGGCCACACTCAACAACACCCGCGTAAAAACTGTCATTGCACTGCCACTAGAGCCGCCTCCCGTCCACACTCACAAACAACATCAATATCAATAATAAACACAAACACGCCACAAGCACCGACACCCCCGCCTAATTTGTTGCCAGGTCTATGAAAACAACCCCAGAAAAAATGCCATTCAACACGCTACTTACAACTCGCTTACAATTCGCGGACCTGGCAACACTGCATCCTGTTTTCCCATTGGCTACGGTTGCTACAACACGCATTTGCACTGCATCTTGGGAGCAACACAGCTTAATGTAGGGGTCACCGATTGCTGTGCTACATCCCCCTCATGTTCTCACCACCCCGTTCGGCTACACCACACACACTAACCTACACAATTATCCACATGCAACACAGGGCCCTTATTGGCTAGCCCCCTCACATGGCGATCCCCACGCAGCCAAACACAGGCCAGCCAGCCACACACATACACCCACAACGGCCACGTTCGGAATTATCGCACTGAGCGCACTGTGCAAATGCAATGCAAACTAATAGGCGAGTGTGCTTCGGTGCGGTATTTCCCAACGCGCCCATCTCATCGACACAACGCGCGCAGTCGGATGCCAAGGTCTTCCGCGCATTAGTCCTTTCCCAGTCTCACCACACCACGGACTCATTGTAACCTCGCATCAGTGTCACTGCAGACACGTAATCACACTGTGGAGGATTTGTGACTGAGTGACTGTGTGTGTGTGTGTGTGTGTGTGTGTGTGTGTGTGTGTGTGTGTGTGTGTGTGTGTGTGTGTGTGTGTGTGTGTGGTTTCACTTCAGCATGTTTTACACTGCACAGTTGCGCAGTGCACACCATGGGACACATCGGCTTTTCACCCCCTGCCACTGTGCCCACAAACGCATGTACAAGAGGAAAACAATCTAAACATTATATACTAACGTCAGCATCGGGCAGATTAACACACACAAGCGTTATTAGTTGAGTTTTCTTATTGAAGTGCCTCTGCATTGTAACTGTGCGTTTATGTCAGTCAGCGATGCGATCCGTTGTTATTCAGCCACGCACGGACTGGAGAGAGGCGACGTGTTTCTCTCCCTTCGGCTCATGTAGCCCTCATTGTAACTACAAATATTGTTCCCGAAGAAACAACGTGGGGTCACTGCAATCCAAAAGATTGTAGGCCTACTATAATGCAGTCAAGGTCCCCACAAAAATATACTACAGTATGTTCTGCTCCATTCTCAACATCTTTTGGTTTCCAAAAACACTAACTTATTGTAAGTAAACCAACACAGTAAACAGCAGTTTCATGTGTGCTTATTTTAATTTAATTTAATTTGCTTTGATGTGAAAATAAAATACAACAAATAATAATAATACCCATCCGTTAATACATGTGAAGGGCACAATACTGGGTTTAAAAACACAGCTGAAACATGAAGTGGAGTCTGTCAAATCTCGCAATTTCCTTCTTCCCATTGCGCTGCAACCGAACTAGGATGAGCCGCCCGAAGGGCGGCGAAATTCTAGTAGCTTACATTGTTGAATATAGCTTGTTTTGAGCAAAAATGCAATTACGAAAATAATCCGTAATGTATCTACTATATAATGCGCCACGTCTCTGTGTGCATGCGTACGTGTGTGTACGGTTGTAATGCACGTAACTCGAGAACCGCTTGACCCACCGACTTCACATTCGACACACGCGTTCCACACCCCCACAGGGAGTGCAGTCAGTGCCAGGTATCGAGTCGGTCGGACCCACGGTTCTCCAGAACCACCACAAAAGGCTCTGGTCAGGCTCTGCCAGTGGGCCTAATGAGGCCAACTCCTTTCACCTGGGCCAGGCTCTGCCAGTGGGCCTAATGAGGCCAACTCCTTTCACCATTGCAATTTCCAGCCTCTGCCTCAGCCAAATGAGGCTCAATCAAGCAGGCTCTGCTAGTGGGCCGAATTGGTTGCCAAGTACACTTTTCAGTGTGCAGTCTTCACACACAGGCACACATACACAGATCTCCATGTGGGACACCGGCTGACAGTTAAAACGGGCGCTATGACAACATACTGTATATCATTAGGTTCCAAAGTTGCATCGTTCCCAAGTAGGCCGGTGGCCGACTGCGACGGGCACGTACAGGTCTAGTAGGCCAGTGACCGACTGCGACGGGCACGTACAGGTCTAGTAGGCCGGTGGCCGACTGCGACGGGCACGTACAGGTCTAGTAGGCCGGTGGCCGACTGCGACGGGCACGTACAGGTCTAGTAGGCCGGTGGCCGACTGCGTAGGGCACGTACAGGTCTAGTAGGCCGGTGGCCGACTGCGTAGGGCACGTACAGGTCTAGTAGGCCGGTGGCCGACTGCGTAGGGCACGTACAGGTCTAGTAGGCCGGTGGCCGACTGCGTAGGGCACGTACAGGTCTAGTAGGCCGGTGGCCGACTGCGTAGGGCACGTACAGGTCTAGTAGGCCGGTGGCCGACTGCGACGGGCACGTACAGGTCTAGTAGGCCGGTGGCCGACTGCGACGGGCACGTACAGGTCTAGTAGGCCGGTGGCCGACTGCGACGGGCACGTACAGGTCTAGTAGGCCGGTGGCCGACTGCGACGGGCACGTACAGGTCTAGTAGGCCGGTGGCCGACTGCGACGGGCACGTACAGGTCTAGTAGGCCGGTGGCCGACTGCGACGGGCACGTACAGGTCTAGTAGGCCGGTGGCCGACTGCGACGGGCACGTACAGGTCTAGTAGGCCGGTGGCCGACTGCGACGGGCACGTACAGGTCTAGTAGGCCGGTGGCCGACTGCGACGGGCACGTACAGGTCTAGTAGGCCGGTGGCCGACTGCGACGGGCACGTACAGGTCTAGTAGGCCGGTGGCCGACTGCGACGGGCACGTACAGGTCTAGTTCTTCTAAATCTGATAACAGGCGAATTTTTTTCACTACCAATTAATTTCCGGTTGTATCCGTAACCTAGTATCATTCATTCATACGTTGACGCAGAGCGCCATCATCGTAAACCACTGAAAGATCATGCGATATCAAGGATATCGCAGAATGAAGCTTTAAACCAAGACTGTCACCATGAAAATATTATCATTATTAATGTTTGGGTCCTCTTCGAGACCTACAGTGACAGAACAGATACCAGTAGGACAGTGGTTCTCAAACATCGTTATGTCAATTACCCCCTAAACGAAACGTAATTGTCCACAGACCCCCAGTAACCACAACTACCAATATTTACAAGCAACTTTACAGAAAAAAAAGCCCAAAGTCGCTTATAATAAACAGACATGGCAACACTGCTGAGCAGCGCATGGATCGCTCTTGTGTAAAATCAAACATTGCTTTTTGCATTTTAAGAGCTGGTCTGTGTTTCCTAGAACTGGAGATCTGAAAAAAATCTTTTTTCATACTTACTTTCATACAGTTCTAGGAAACACAGAATGGGGGGACATTTTTATTATTTCCACACAACAGCTGGACAAAGGTATATTAATGACATAGTAAAATGTTGAAAATGAGTGGAATGCCCCTTTAATAGCAAATTTCACAAAGTGAATATAATTAACTATATGCTAATGCCAATGCTAAAATATGCATGAAAGTGGTATGCCATATGTGTGTGCGTTCAGCACGGCTTCTATAATATGAAAGGGCGCAGAGCGAGGTCACGGTTTGAGCAAATTCTGTAATACCACATGGTTTTTCCACCTTCTTAATGGGACTGTAAGTGTTTAAATTGTTCCTCACTTTGCTGAGAACCCACTGGAACCCCTCAAGGAACGAAGGGAGACCCCACTGGAGAACCACTGCAGTATACAGTACATGTTGCTCAAGATGCCACATGCTTGCTAAATGGTAAATGGTGCATTTATATAGCGCTTTTATCCAAAGCGCTATATATATTTTATCCAAAGCGCTATATATATTTTATCCAAAGCGCATTCACACACCGATGGCAGGGGAAACCATGCAAGACACATCGGGAGCAAAAGGGGCTTCAGCGTCTTGCTCAAGGACACTTCTACACTAACTCTGGGGGAGCCCGGGATCAAACTGGTCACTCTACCGCTGAGCCACTGCCGCCTACTGAGGGGAATCAATCTCCTGATCTTTTGGGGAAAGGCTCCTCTAACCAGCGGGCTGGGCTGGTGAGCTGCAGCCAACTGAAAATAAAAATAAATGTGTGTGCGTGCGTGCCGTGCGTGCGTGCCATGCGTGCGTGCGTGCGTGTGTGCGTGCGTGCGTGCGTGCGTGCGTGCGTGCGTGCGTGCGTGCGTGCGTGCGTGCGTGTTTTGTATAATATTACATGAATAATGCATGATATCAAGACAGCCTTTCAGAATAATAAAACTACAGTAAATGCTACAAAGAGGGGTGTTTGTGATACTGCCTCCTTGCTGCCCTCAAGATGGAGCAAATGATTCATTGTTATAAACAATATTAGAAGTGTATTTTTAGGCAACCCTCTTGTCCACATCTGCCAGAGGCCATTGTCTTTATTGACAAACAGTATGATATGTTCCAGCCTTTACTAGAATGGGAACGCTGCTGTGGCCAGCTGCTCTCTTTTTTTTGAGTGGTGCAAACCACTCCAACAACCAGCTTTGTCTGTATCTATGTATGTGTCTATGTATGTGTGTACCTGTGTGTACCTGTACGTGGGGCCACGCAACCAGTGAGCATGGTTGCTATGGTTAGTGTGTGACGTCACTGCACCACTCAGTTCACACGGATGTGATTTTTTTTTTTTACTTTTAGTACTTGGTCTAGAAACTTACTACATCATGAGCCTGTAGATCAGCTTTTTTTAATTTGTTTCAATTTTTTACTATTTTTGCGCTACACCATCATATCATCATCATCATCATCATCATCATCATCATCATCATCATCATCATACTATAATTCAGTCAATGTCTAAATGTGTGTCTGTGTGTCAGAAACACTGCCGTATCTCCTCGCCGCCTGCAGGCAATATCTCACAACGGGTAATATTTGTTTAACTCGAAAAGTGTGAAAAATAAAGACAAAATTGTAAAATCGACACTCCAGATTTTGCAGTTTAGATACTTAATCATGCAGGAGCTTGACAAATAAACGGTGAGCAAAATTGACGGTTTACTTAAAAAAATAAACCTTCTTCCGAATAACATTGTGTTGCTTTTAGAGATGTCCCGATACTGTATCGGTATTGGGAAAATTATCGGATCGGCCCTTATTTGTCATATCGGGTCATATCGGTATCGGCGAATATGCCAGTCTAATTAACCACAGATCCGACACAGGGGTAAGGGGTTGACACTATGGCAGGTAAATAAAATGTTGGGACATGTGTGAAGTGCCCATTTGAGTGAGAAATCTGCTATAAACACAACACAAGATATAACTACAGTATAAACACAACATGAGATCACGACACTGGTATCGGTATTCGGTATCGGTATCGGCTAACACAGAAATTGAGGTATCGGGATCGGATCGGAAGCGAAAAAAGTGTATCGGGACATCCCTAGTTGCTTTATCGTCACATATAATATTCGTGTTCTGTGTCGATGACAAAAACAACCTATATTTTCGTGTGAATTAATCACATGAAGAAAATGCCCCTGGGAGCTTAAGGCAACCTATACGGGAACACAATTTAGCAGTGATGGGAATTCAAGACCAGGTCTTGGCTGTGTCACACGTCATTCCTTCTCTCCACCCCCAAAGGTATACCCACGAGCCAGTGACATCCATAGGTACCTCTCTGGAAGGAAGGAATGGAACCGGACTGTATATACTGTCTGTCTCCCTGCTGCTCACTGTTAAATAAAACAAGAAACAGCAGTGGAAATAAGCCCAAAGAGGCGAGCAGAGCTCAGTCCAGTAACCACTCGCACC
This sequence comes from Electrona antarctica, assembly GCF_951216825.1. Lineage (NCBI taxonomy): Eukaryota > Metazoa > Chordata > Actinopteri > Myctophiformes > Myctophidae > Electrona > Electrona antarctica. The sequence continues at coordinate 37,540,852 of NC_136800.1, forward strand.
TAGAGAGTCAAGCTCATGACACAGTGAGTTCTTTGATTTCCCAAACGGTTTTAAGACTGAGCGCTATTTTACACCCCTCAGTCAGGTGCCGGGGAAAGGAGTTATAGAGAACGGTTGAGTCTCATCGGTTTGTTGTGGGTCCCAGCAGTCCTCCATCAAAACAGCAGCACGCATCAATACTCCTTTTTGAGACGTTTGCTCCGCCATGCTTGCTCTGCCCTCTCCCACTCTCTCTCTCTCCCTCTCCCTCTCTCTCTCTCTCTCCCTCCCTCTCTCTCTCTCCCTCCCCCTCTCTCTCTCTCCCTCCCTCTCTCTCTCTCTCCCTCTCTCTCTCTCTCCCTCCCTCTCTCTCTCTCTCCCTCCCTCTCTCTCTCCCTCCCTCTCTCTCTCTCCCTCCCCCTCTCTCTCCCCTCATATCACTCCTGCCCCCGGAGATAAGGGCCAATATACTGGAAGGGGAAGGTTCCAGTCCTTTGCCGATGACAGACAGTTATCTGGCAGGAGATAGAGTGAAATAAATATCGCACTCTCACAAAGGCGAACAGGGACCAGAAGGAAAAAAAGACGGGAGAGCCAGAGAAGAAGCGAGCCGACATGGAATCGTGCCTTCTGAAGCGCCATCTTCAAAGTGGAAAATAATCCAAGCCAGATAATTGGCCTCATCAGAAAAAAGGATGTCCTAGACCTAGAAGCTAGCCTGTTGAAAGCGTGCATTCATCGTTCTGTACACTAGACGATGCTGAAAGGAACTTTCCATCTTGCTCTTATAGATGCACAGTTTTAAAAAGGTGAGCCATTATGGCATTAACATTAGTATATCAATTAAATTGCTCTGTTTGCTTTGAAAGGCCTCATACAGACATTGTATGCACTTCTGACTTCATATTATTACATCTCCTAATATATATATATATATATATATATATATATATATCAGCCATGGTGTTCTTTTGTGATGTCTCCAGGCGAAAATGGGGTAGCTCCTGTGCCATTTTAATTAAACTTCACTGTGCGCACATAAAACTGACAGTGAATGCATGTCTATGTTCGTTTGCTGTGATATAAAGTCCAGATAATGAAGTGGACATTAGGTCCAGAGCACTGATAAATGACCCATCGAGTTGCTGTAAAAGGTCAGCCCTCTTATTATTTACAACAGCGGTGCTTTGTCATGTCCAGCAGCGTCGCTGACCTTGGCTTGTACAGCACCCTGAGTCCCTTCATTTCATTGCCTCTCTCTGTCTGTCCACTATAGCCTGTGTGTGTCTTTATCTGCACATGTATGGAACAGTGGTGGAAGAGTACAGTACTTACGTATACTTACTAACCCCTATTTACTTTATTTGTTTATTTAGACGGGACAATGCATGAAAATACACTGGATTTAGCAAAAATGCTAACTTTTATCCGCAGTCCCCACATGAAAACAACACATGCTTGTGATTGGCTGATCACCCCATAGCGATGATTTGATTGGCTGAGCAAAGTACATATTGTGATTGGCCAGAATGAGACGATGTATGATCACGTATGATCATAGGAGCGCCCCTCACTTCACACAGGTGTGATTTACGTCTGATGACGCGTCAATGTTGTCAGCTACTGGGAAGACAGACATCAAGAACTTCCACAGAAAAGGGAGTTGAGACACCATTATTAGGAAATGAGCCTGCCCATGCATATCAATCACAACAGTGGTCCCCAGGTTGATTCTTAGTTAGTGTGGTGGTCCCTGGTTCACAATCAGTGGAACACCCCTTCATTAATGTGTTACATTACTTTAATGTTGTAGCTGGTAATGCACGGTACCTTACCATAAAGGTAACTTTATGTTCTGCTGGTTAATATACATCATAATGCATCAGTTATGTAAAGTCAGCTAATTAAATAGTAACTAAAGACTGTCAAATAATTATAATGGAGCAATAAAGTACTACATAAATGTGTACGACATTATTGCCACAGTCATAAAAGTGGAGGTTTTGCAAATCTGCCTCGAGATCAGTCTCAGTAAACACATCTAGAGAAACTGTATGCTCAAGCCTGCAAGCATACCGTAGCTACAGTACAATTTTGGGGTGTGTTTGTAAAAGTATGCATTCTTGATTCAGCGTTCAATGCACTTCCTTCAAGAATTCAACCACAAACTCATATACAGACCGTAAGCTCTCGATCTACGAGCTTGTAGAACTGCTATTTTTTATTTATTTTTTACTATCAACTTATAATGAGTAATGACATGCCCAAAATAGGGAGGCCAGGTTGTTTACATACAGTTGGAGGCCATCAATATTGTCCTGTTCTTTTTGCTGAGGTTTGCGTGATCTGCGCAAAAGGACAGTTAACCCATTTTGGGCGGGAACCCCTTTTGGTGTTTTAAACATTATGTTATAATTTAGCTATTGAAAAATAGCAGATCTACAAGCTCATAGTGGCGCGCTACGAGCTTGTAGGTCTGCTATTTTTGAAAAATCGTGAAAATATTTATTTCAGAAAACTGGAGGATTTAGAAGGATTTTTTAAAATGTTGAGGTCAGGCCTAAATGGGTCAAATGATAAGGGACAATATCGGACCCAACTGTACCCTGTATACAGTATATATGACTCGTCTTTACCTCTAATAAAACAGGGCCTTAGCTCTAATAAAACAAGCCTTGTGATAATTGGTTTTGTGAAGGAAGTGAGGAGTGAGGGTAAGGTCACACAATGTCATGCGCGAATGCAGGGGACTTGCCAATGCCTGCTGAGGCTAAATCTGTGTGAGAGATCACCAAAGTTGAACTCCACACGATGGAGGCACATGATGCAAGCTTGCTTCCCCACCATTAGCTCCGTCCCTTTGCTGACATAGAATAGAAGTGAACAGGATGTGAATGTTGAATTTGCACATTTGGGTGTGACTGTACCCTGACAGGTGAGCCATGCAGACACTGCTGCGCCAACATGTCTGCTCTTTATTCCCTCGACACACAATGATGTCATAATGACATAATGAGCACCTGAACCTCACCTGAACCTCATTATGTCAGCGATAGCTAATGATACATTACTTTGTTTGTTTGTTCAGTTCAATGGATTATTTTCAGAGCCATTGACCTAGTGAATAGTTTCATAGTCGAGTTGGTACAGTACATTGCAGATATGCAGATTTACTCTATGAAAAGTCCAACTTTATGTCATGGTTGATTTTAGTTTTAATATTTTTTGAGTGGTGTAAACCACTCCTACAACTGGCTTTGTTAGTCTGTCTGTCTGTCTGTCTGTCTGTGCAAAAAAAATGAGCATGGTTGATGCTGATTGGTTGATGCTGATTTCATTACGTCAGACATTACGTCAGAACACAGCTGATCAGGCTATATAATACCTTACACCACTCAGTTCACACGGGTGTGATTTTTTAATTTATATTTTCAGTTTCCACTTCAAATGATAAAACAATTACCTCTTTTGCAATGTCATAGTTTTGTTTTATTTGGGTGAAAAGCAGTGTCTTTCTGATTCTAAAGCAAATTTCCCATCCATAACATTACTGAATGGAGTTAAACTAGGTTAAAAATGCAACCTTTTCCACCACTGAGGCAGAAAACAAAGCCAGCCTCGGGCCGCTCTTCAGAGGTGAGGAGGATCTTTCTGTTCCCTTCCTAGATGTTATTGTAGTGAATGTGCTTCGTCAGTCTCATAGGGAGGGAACAGGGTCAGTACAGCATGCACACTCACCGCAGATGAGGTGAGGGGGTGAGGGATGCTTGGATGAAAATAATGCATACTGGAAAAGCCTGAGAACACAGAGTTTTACTTTCAGGCTTACTTTCAGGGACACTTGTGTTATAGTTCCCTAAAGTTACAGTATGTACTCTATGGCAATATCACAATGAAGGAAACCATTGATCTCAAGGATACATTTATGTGTTACCTAATGGATGGATGGAGCGGGGGCGGCAGACGTGATCTGATCTGAACAGAGAGAGCGGTGTGGAAGAATACATGCGATGAAACGCAGGTATAGAGCGTCGCAGTCCCGCCTCCTACCCTGGACCAGGAAATGATTCTCCGTTCATTTTCCTCATAGACATTTCAGAAAGTATTTATTTAAAGACGTTTACGACGCGGACAAAGCCAACTCGAGTCGTGACAAATCATGACAACAAACACAATTTTTGGGGCCGAACAAATAATTAGAAAGAAGAAAAAAACGGCAGGTTACAACACTTTTTTTGTTGTTTTTCTTCTTTGTAATTATTTGTTTGGTCCAAAATATTGTTTGTGTTGTCATGAGTTGTCACGACTCGAGTTGGCTTTGTCCGCGGCGTAACCGTCTTTAAATAAATACTTTAAGAAATGTCTATGGGAAAAATGCATTGGGTTTCATTTCCTGGTCCAGGGTAGGAGGCGGGACTGCGACGCTCTATTGCAGCTGACTTTATACGGTTAATATACACTCTTTGTACAAAATACACTTCCCAGAGAAGCAAATTAGCAGTTGCTGTTTTGCCCTTTAATTACACACAGTAGCAAAATACCTCAAGGTTTTGGCAGAGCTGCTTTGCACATTATGCTAGTGATTTATCCATCCTGTATACAGTATGGAGGGGGGGGATACACACCGCATGGGTGGGGGATACACTCCGCATCCGCAGAGCTAGCTATTTTTCAATGGCCAATCGTGAAGTCTCTCCATCGTAAATCTCCGTAATGTGTGACATCATGCATAAATGTATTTTTTTCCCGGGTGGAATTATGGCCGCACTATGCAGATGCCGGCTGTATAAATCTGCCAAACCATCAGTGTACCTTTGTTGCTGTGAAGCAGGAATAAATCGTCACAAGTGCTTTGCTCACCAGCTAGCCGCGGTGAAGCAGGCCTCTGTGAGTGACACATCCCCGGCTGAGTGATTTGCTCCTCTGGTAAATGGAACCACCAAACTAGCTTAAACAACACACGTAATGGATCATAATGTCCATGCCTATACCACATGAACCCTAGCCTCCCTATTACAATATTCGTCAAAAGATGCCGATCTATAAGCTCACAATTTTGGTGTTGTCGGTTTTGTGTTGTGAGCTTGTAGATCCGCTATGTAGGTGTAGCCTTGCCGAGCCATGAGGCCCATAGGGCAGGAGCCTATCTCCTGTTTCTGTAGCGTGAGGCAGCTTGATGTACAAGTACACCCCCTGGACATGACGCTAGTATGTCGCAGGGACTTACCCCCAATCCAACCCTTGATGCTGAGTGTCAAGCAGGGAGGCACTGGGTCCCATTTTTAGAGTCTTTGGTATGACCCGGCCGGGGATCGAACCCCGACCTCCCAGTCTCAGGGCGGACACTCTAACCACAAGGCCACTGAGCTGGTTGTAGGTGTGATAGAGGCAAAAACATAGTGGACCAAGTATAGCGCTCTGGGGAACGCCTCGACTAGAGTAGGGTTTAAGTGGTTAGAAAATATGCATTAAGTTACTTCATATTGGAAATAAACAGTGCTCTGAACGGAATAATATGAAGGTGTTATCTCATCACATTTACATATGGTTTATCTTTCACAGGCTTTCTGGCTCATCTCTGCCGAGGTTGATGATGTTTCTGTTAAAGCAACTGTGAGAGACACCGCCGATTCATATCATTTTGTTGTAAAACTTCACAAAATGATTTAAATGCAAATGATGAAGTGCTACGTGTTGATGTTTAATGACTGCGTGTAGGTTGATCTTATTAGCTCATATTGGGGATCAGAGATGACAGAGGGAAGCTTTAGACTATAGGGTGCTTTAGAGTTTCTGTCTTTCACTGTAAAGTTAATATTCACATTGTGTAGGCAGCCTAATGCATAATAATTATGCATTGCTATTCATTTCAGAGTGAGACAAGCAGGGCCGGATCTACCATATGGGCACTTTTTTGCTCCACAGAAAATTTCCCTGCTAATCCGAATTAAATAAATGGTGTCTAAAAAGATTAGTGTTTTATTGTTGGTGAGAAGGGCAGCTGAAAAGTGCAATTGTGTGTAAAGCAGCAACAATGCGCTAGATTGGCTGTCACTCTGGGGGGGGTAGGCGACCGGAAATAGGCCAATATAACGGCATAAAACTGCCCCAAAACGGCTCCGAAACAGCAAAAATGTTGCGTGCGCGTGAAGGGGGGGGGGGGTCCCTTCGAGCTTCAGTGCCCAGGGGCCCTCAGAGGTGTTAATCCGGCCCTGGAGACAAGGACGTGTGGACGTACATTGTAGTCAATAAGCAGCATGTCGCATATGGCACGTTTTGTCTGAGCATTCATTAAGGCGGTTCAGAAGATTTGCCCTTTGTTTAGATTAGACGAAGAGAACAGTTTGTTTGTCTTTTGGTGTTTCTGGCTATTATTATTAGCTGGAGTTGTGGGTTCCAAAGGAACACATTTAATTTACCTGCACCCACCAACTACTCCCTCAGAGAAACAAAGAGCAAGTTAATGGCCCTAACTTAGTTTAAGGTATCGTGATTCATGATACAGACTATACAGTAGACATGTTTTTTCAATCTAAACGTGAGCTCACACTTAAAGGTATATTCAGTGATTTGACTTAATTCAAATATCACTTATTTTTTCTTTTTTTCTGGATAATCCTCCCTACTATAGAGTGTGCTGACCATTATAAGGAGTTCCTCCCTGTCCCCAGTGAGCCCCTGGGGTCAAAAAACCCTAGTTTCAGTTTTGGTGGCGGGTGGCAAAACCTTCATCCAATCAGGATGAGTGGGGCCTTCCTCCAATCATGATCGAGTGGGGGCGGGCCTTGGTGCACGTGCTGTTGGTCTGTTGCACTTCCCCCCACTGTAGAGCGTGCATGGGCACATTTTGTTACCGGGGCGGACTGGGTGGTTTTCCAAATCACCCAAATCACTGAATGCTCCTTTAACTCGGCATTTAACTTGGCAATCACACATTACCTCGTGCCGTGGGATGCATCTAAAACTATAAGTATATTTTCATGCCAAAACGTTTGAACTAGAATGACAACAGGACTTTTACTTGTAACAGAGTATTTCTATATTGTGGTAATTGCTACTTTTACTTTCCACCGTCTAAGCCAGAGTATAATAATGTGCTGCGTTACATTATTTGCTTTGTACAAGCAAACATGAGGTGCATTCCCCAGCCTCCTTTAGCATGATAACCCCCAAATCCCTGAGATATTTAGTCTCTTCATCACCCTGGTCCTCCTGAACGTGCTGTGCTCTTGTTGACACAGATTTCCCTCCGTCATTCGCTCTCGTTGTGCGCCACAGTCCCCTTGCCACCCTCTCCCTCAATCCCCTGCTCCTCATCTTCTCTCCATGACATTTCCCTGACTCGGCCTGTCTCCCCCCCAGCTTCTCTCTGCCTCTCTCTCTGATTAATTACAAGGTCAGTGTAAACAAAAGGGAGCTAGCGCGTGTTCAGATGCTCTGCTATATCATTGTCCGGGACTATATTCATACTGTAGCCCTTCATTTATCAAAAGTCTTGACCCCGGCCTGACTGACTGCCACCACGCAGGCAATTCTAATTAATATAATGGACTCGCTGGTTGCTTTTTTTTCTTTTTTCTTTTTCTAAGCGATCGCCGCAACGCAGTCATTTATATGCTGATTTGCCATTTTCTCAGCCTTTGTGGCAGCGCGGGCCCGGGTGTGTGACCCGTAAATCCATAGGGTCGCTCCATGGGGGCATAACTCACTCAAGGACATGTTTTGTTCCTGAAATCAAAACAAGACTTAAGGGCTTTGGCATTGGGAGGTTATGAGTTGTGGCGATCTGTGGTGGCGGAGGCAGCGCTATACACGGAATGACAGCCTGGCAGCATCCCGTGTCTGACAAGATTGCTTGCCTCGGCAGTATCACGAGACGTATCGCGGCATTATCGTCACGCTGCACGTTGCAGTCATGATCGGTACGGTCGCTGCTATTATGGATAATGATCATTATGAGACAGAATGGGTGATGGATACATTAGGCTCACGAAGCCAGGCAAGAATAACCCAGCCAGTGCATGTTATTGCAGCTCTACCATTAGCTTTAAATGAGAGGTAATCAGGGAGCTGCATGCATGAAGACATAACCTTCATTGAGGGCCGCTCTCAAACACAGCCGTCTGGAGGGGTGTTGGACACAGCCGATACTGACCAAGTCTGTTTTCCTTTATACGTCTATCATTCCGTGTTATGTTTGTAATGATTCTGTCATTTTCTAAAATACGCGTTGACATGACAACACAGAAGGCATGAAACACGGATTCTGTTTTGGTAATGAGGGTGCTGATTGTCTATCCAGACAAAGGTACATCAAATTACGTACCTTTAATACCAGACAGCCAGTGCACAACTGCACGCTGCCATTTATAAATCAAATCATTACATCATTCTCCTATGATTGTTTACTCTGCCTATTTCTATTGAAGTCAGAACATTCTCATGTATGTCACCGTGACCGTACAATACAAAAATCATCTCCAAATGCAGTATTTCTCTTCCCCTGGTGTATAGAGTCGATGTCAGTGCACACTGGTACAACAAACGCACTGATGCCCCACAGATATCATCCATATCTAAAAATATTCTGCAAAGCCGTTTTTGGAGAGAGTGCGGTATAAAAAATGAACACTGCCAGTGCAGTGTTCAATAGGCCTTTGAGGGAATGTTCTACTAAAATGTACCCATCAAAAAGGTTGTGAAGTATAAGAATTCAACCGTGGGCTGTTAGACGAAGGCTTTATCTGAATACACTGGATAACTTACAAGGATATAAAAGAGCTAAAGATCCTATCACCAAACACTTTATTACTTCAACATTACCATTTAGTTTATTTTAGGCTATGAGTTGCACTATTATGTGGATCACTTCATCTGATAAGCGCGGTATAAATCCTTCATTTTGGAACAAAAAAAAAGTGCACATAAAAAAAGTAGCGAAAGACAAATACACAACGAGAAGAATGTCCTATAATAGTTGGGAGGGAAAACGGTTTGTCCATAAAACAAGTTTATGAGAGCCCATCTAATCCATCTGGTGTGTGTTGCTTTCTTTCCTGAGAAAATTGGTACACAAGCCATTTGTAGTGGGCTAGTTGTAAAGAAAACAATGGCACACAATAAAAATACACTGCGATGTCTCAGAGGGTCTATAAAACGAGGCCTGGTCCACTGAGACTAATGCTAATCTAGACCAAGGTCAATACAGGGCTTATACCCTCTTTGTGTTGTGGGGTTAGTGGCTTGCGCGTGCATGTATCTGTCTGTTCTTTTTGTTTTTGTATGTTTTTTTTTTTGTGGTTTTCGCCTTTTTATTTTATTTTTTTATGGAGGGACAGACAGTAGGCTGACAGGAAATGGGGAGAGAGACGGGGGGGGAAGACATAGCCTGGTTAATAAACCAGACCGAATCAGCCGTTGGCAAAAATAAAAATCCTGCCGGCCCGCGACAGTGTTGTGTGATATTAGTCTGGCTTATTAGCCAGGCTAGGGAAGACATGCAGTAAAGGCTTGGGAGTCGAACCACACTGCCAGACTGGATTGCCAGCCAAGGTGCCTGGACCACTGAGCCATGGCCCAGGCCGTATCTGTCTGTTCAAGTGTGCAGGGGACATATGTATGCATGTGTGCTTTTGTGTGTACAGTATCTATTTGGCCTGCGTATTTAAGTCTGTGTACGCATGCATGCATGCATGCAGGGATCTGTACACATAGTTACGAGGTAAGCATTTAGCCAGACGCTCTCGTGCAGAGCGACTTGAAAGAGCAAGGTCAGCCTGAGCACTGCGTGGACCCTAATCAACCAACCACGGTGTGAGTGGTGGAGTCATTAGAGTGCTACGAAAACACATGGTGTTCTGTAACCACTGCAGGATAACACCTTCTCATCTGCATACATTACACGTGTAGGCAATTCTGTCTTTGTGGGTGTATGCATTTATTATGAGAGGTCATGCAAACTTTGCAGGAACGTGTGCAGTGCATGTGTTTGTGTGCATACACATATGCGCTAGTGAAAATTAAATTAAATTCCACTGTTTATGGCAGAAACACGTATATACACATTGTATACTCAGTGTTGGAAAGTGACTACATGTAAGTACATGTATCTGCTGTACTTCAGTACATTTTTAGGTCCTTTTACTAATACTAAAGGTATTTACATTTTCTGCATAATATTCTATACATCTAAGTAGCTGCAGAGACAACATTTGTATGACATCTATATTAAGGGGCCGAAACTCTTATGAAAATAGCAGATCGACAGTACTTGTAGATTCGCTACTTTTGCCAACTTTAGTTGGTGTAGAGGGAAAAAGAGCAGATCAAGCACAGAGCCAACTCAGGTCAAGTGTACTAAGTACAGAGGATTGAAGTGGTTAAAATCATTAGATAACTATTTCCCCCCCAAAACAGACACTGCTTGGGTTCTGTCCCCAAAACAGACACTGCTTGGGTTCTGTCCCCAAAACAGACACTGCTTGGGTTCTGTCCCCAAAACAGACACTGCTTGGGTTCTGTCCAAACTCTTACAGGTGTGCACGCCCACGTGTTTGTGCCCCTACAAGCAACAACCAGGCGTCTGTGTGTGCGTGTGTGTGTGTGTGTGTGTGTGTGTGTGTGCGCGCTCGTGTGTTGTGTGCGTCTGTGTGTGTCGACCAATCCAGGCCAGTCGGGCCAACTAGAGTAATAGAGTAGCCCCATCTGGACCTAGCACATGGGCCAGACTGTTCGAGCAGCCAGGGGAGTGAGCCAGGGCTCGTGTGTGTGTGTGTGTGTGTGTGTGTGTGTGTGTGTGTGTGTGTGTGTGTGTGTGTGTGTGTGTGTGTGTGTGTGTGTGTGTGTGTGTGTGTGTGTGTGTGTGTGTGTGCATGCGTCTGGGTGTGCAGGCATCTTTGCAAGGCTCTGAGTGGTCAGCCAGACAGAGAAGATGAAGGCATCCACCTGCTAGATACAGCCTAGTTAGTAGATCAGGCAAATAGAGACAAACTAGAAATATAGCATTGCCGTTGTACTTATATGTATATATATGTATATGTATGTATACTTGTATGTATGCCTCCGCAGCCACTTCCATGTCTGTCTATATATGTTGTTGCTTCTGGGTGGAAACGTGACAGCAACAGATATTCTTAATGATGCAATGCGTTTTGATCTCGTAGATTGGCTATTTTTTCTGCGTCCGCACTCGCACTCGTATGACAAAAGTAGGGCATTCATTTATGGAGAAAAGAACATTAAAGTTGAAATGTCCTTGACCTTTTAGCACCTTCTGCAAATCCAATCAGTTCATCCTTGAGTCAAAGTGGATTTGTTGGATTTGTGCCGAATGCCCTCAAGGCGTTCCAAGGATATCAGGTTCACAAGGTTGGGACAGACGGACGGACGGACGGACAGGCTGACGGACGGACGGACGGACACGGAAAACATGATGCCTCCGGGCAAGGCTATGCGCTAGTGGACGAGGCGTATGAAATGAGAACGCAAAAGATAAAGAGAAAGAAAGAAGGAGGTTGACACAGAGAGAGAGTAAATGGGAGATGGACTTATGCCCCATGTATGGAGTGGCTTGTTGTCTGTCCTTTCTGCCTGGGAGTAATCTCTCCTTTGTGCATGTTCCGGGGAGGCGTACATGATCTAGGCTTAACTTTATTAAGGTGACAGTTATTGGCGGCAATTGAAAAAGACCCTGATAATTCTGGCTTCTCCTTCCTTTTGGGCACCAGCCCGCGACCATCCATGCTGCTCGTGACTTCTCGAACGATTCAACCGCTTGGCAGCACCGAAAAGGCTGGCAGGGAGTGGGATTGTAGCCTCGCCGAACGAGATTGAATGATTCCAATGAATGAGCTGGTTTGCCGCCTCCTCTCGCCTCGCTGTCTGCCCTGGAATAAGGCACTGCCGCCATGCACCGGACGCGCCAACAAAGAGCTATCAGACTTACACGTGTAAGTTATCGTTTTCTCATTTCTTGTTTTTTGGTTTTGTTTGTTGGTGAACTCATAGGGGATTCTATGGAATGGGAGGTAGACCAAACACTCACTCTGTTCTCTCCAGTCACAGCTTAAATGGAACCATCCATGTCTGTCAGTTCATTTCAAGGATGCCCCAGAACAGAAAAATAGGAATGGAAGATTAAACTTCTATATTGGTCATTTCTCATTCCAGGTTTCAATATGGCAGCTGAGGAGAAGACCCAGGTGGTGCAACCAGTGGAAAATACATTAGCAACATTAGAAAAGAGCTTCTAGTTAATGTTGCTTTACATAATGGCCTGTGTCTATAGAGCTAATACAACACACACACACACACACACACACACACACACACACACACACACACACACACACACACACACACACACACACACACACACACACACACACACACACACACACACACACACACACACACACACACACACACACACACACACACACACACACACAAGCACCTGATGCCCACCTTCTGCTGAAATCTAAGTCGTTTCCTCATTTCTAAAATGTACTGAGAGTGTTATACAATACATAATACATACTGTAGTGTACACACATGCACACACGCACGTCCGCACACACACACACACACACACACACATGCACCTGCACACACACACACCTAGTCTCTTGCTGTTCCCAGGCTCTGAAACGCCCCTGGGCACGGTGACAAAATGAATCTGCTCAGGTGGAATGATTTACCTGTTGAGCAGGCATACAGTTTTAAGAGCGGCCATTTGTCAACAGGATCTGACACCATCTCCCCAAAAGCCGTAAAGAAACACACAGCAGCATCCAACACAGAGGGCATTGCTCATTCCTACGGCCGCCACCACCATATGGTCCGCACATCAAAACAGCACGTTCCACCCTGCTGAAATAAAATGGCCGACCTGCTTTGAATATATGCATAGCCTAGTGGAACGGTGCTCTTGCTGGCCGAGCATGAACAAACTTATGCCATGCTCTCTCCGGGACTATATAAAAAGACTAGATTCATGGTAGACACTTCAGGGGCCATTCACTGTCTGTCATCAGCACATTCACGCACTGGATTTTGTTTGTCATATTCCTGGCAGCCTGAAGCCTGTATTAACAGTTCCATAACAGCTATACAGTATGTGGCACTGGTTAAAGGTCTTACAGCAAACAATCTTTAAGTTATTACTACTAACCTCATGTATTAAGGCCTTGCGTCGTTGCCTTACGTCTTCAGTCTTCAGGAACACAAAGACTGCAGCAGGTGGTCAGCTGCAGTCAACTTGTACTGTATGTTGTGTTGTGCCTGTGTGAGATGAAAAATACATATGTGTCAAGAGGTGGCAGTAGTCTGTATCACCAGTGGTTCATTTCATTGTTTCAGTTCGTTTTCAAATGTCATGGCCCTGTACCTCCTGTGGTGCATGGGATGACATTGTTTTAACCTTTTTTGGCCTGACCTCGAAATTTAAAAAAAATCTTCAAAATCCTCCAGTTTTCTGAAATAAATATTTTCACGATTTTTCTAAAATAGCAGACCTACAAGCTCGTAGCGCGCCACTCGGTGGCGCGCTATGAGCTTGTAGATCTGCTATTTTTCAATAGCTAAATTATAACATAATGTTTAAAATTTTAAAATCTACAAGCTCGAAGATCGGCTATTTTCAAATGGCAGAAATAGGGCTGAAGTGGTTAGTGTATGTTTTGTAATAATCAAAATCTACAAAGTAACTAGTAGCGCCACCAACAGGTGGATTTTTGCAAAACACATTTTTGGAACAAAATGCCTCAAATCCAATCCAAGGCGTGAGAAGAAATGGCACCCTTTTCACATTGGCCTATTATAGCGCCACCAGGAGGCCACAACCTGACCTGCCCTGGTGGAGACCTGTGTCCCAAGGGGCACTTTATCTAGTTGCCTCTGAGATGTAGTGGAGTAGAAGGAAAAGTACTGAAAATTGGAAACACTCAAGTAAAGTACAAATACCTCAAAACGGTACTTAAATACAGTATACTTAAGGAAATGTACTTAGTTACGTTACACCACTGTGTATCACGGCTGTATAGCAGAGACACGCTCCAAAGCAGAGGTGAGGAGAACCGTTCCTCAATAAAGCAAAGAATGGACTTTCTTCCTTGGGAATGTGTTCTCTTCGGTTAACTTGGAGAGTCTTACAGACTTTTTGAGATTTCTTTGCTTGAGAGAAACTTGTACGTACATGATGGTCTTGAATTCATCATTAATTCATTATGAAAATAAATCAATAGTTTGTATAACTTATATTAGACTGTCTAGTCAGCTAGTTGCTTTGGCATCTTATATCAACCTTTCCACCCGTTCCACCTTGTCATACTGCTCACACGCACTCAAAGCAATAAAACAATGTCATCCCATGCACCACAGGAGGTACAGGGCCATGACTCCTGGCGGAGATTTGCGCTCCACTGAGCGCACCTTCCTAGTTTGGTTCATCAGTTTCGTCATTTCTTGACGGTTGACTGACAACCAGCTGGAAGTAGCTGTCAGTCCAGGCTTTCTGGCAATACTGTTGTGCCACAACAACCTCTCCATTGACACCCATCACCCCCCCATCACCCCCCCGCACACGCGCGCGCACACACACACACACACACACACACACACACACACACTCCTCAGTCCACTGACCTTCCGACAGACAGACAGACCGACAGACAGAGAGAGATCAAGAAAGCAAGAAATGGCAGGAGACAGGAAAAAGGACAAAGAGATAGAAAGGCAAAGAGATTGGCAGGCGGTGGCTGACAGTCTCACACACACACACACACACACACACACACACACACACACACACACACACACACACACACACACACACACACACACACACACACACACACACACACACACACACACACACACACACACACACACACACACACACACAGCGCCTTGGTTTCGTTTGTGGACCCTTCTATCGATAATGAGATGCACAGTGAATGAATGGACGACCGACAGACAGACAGACAGACAGACAGACAGACAGACAGACAGACAGACAGACAGACAGACAGACAGACAGACAGACAGACAGACAGACAGACAGACAGGCCATCGGGCATTAACAAAGATTGAGCAAAATCTGGGCAATACATTGGTACAGCTGGCCAACGTGTATGGAGGGGGCCAGTTGGAGCCATGCACAGATGACTTGGCAGTGCAGGTTCTGCTACATGATTTGGCCACCATGGATATGCAACAGAGACCTCATTTAAATTCATGTTTAATTTATTTATATTCACTGAGTGGAGCCGTGGTTTCGTTGGTGGACCTTCTATCCAAAGTGCCTCACAGTGAATGAGATGCACAGTGAATGAATGGACGACTCCAGGAACCAAACAGTGGACTTTTCTATTGTGCATAATGCTTAAAAAAATGGCACAGGCCATGTATATGAATGACACACACACACACACACACACACGCACACGCACACGCACACGCACACGCACACGCACACGCACACGCACACACGCACACACGCACACACACACACACACACACACACACACACACACACACACACACACACACGCGCGCGCGCGCACACGCACACACACGCACACACGCAATGCGTGTGTGCGTGTGTGTGTGCGTGTCACGCATACATACATGCTGCAACAGCTGAGAAGAACTCACACACTCAGTTGATGCTTTGCTGCAAGATACAGCACTGTGCGTGCGTGCGTGCATGCGTGCGTGCGTGCGTGCGTGTGTGCGTGCGTGCGTGCGTGCGTGCGTGCGTGCAGAAGTGTCAGTGTTAGGGAGCATAGGCATGATTAGATTGGCCAGCAGTCTGGCCTGTGAAGTGGTACTCACTATTGAGTCATGGCATGCAGTTATTATACTGTACACACTCACATACAGTACGCACATGCACGCGCGCACACGCACACGCACGCGCACACACACACATAGAGAGATGCCCGTTCCCATGGCAACACTATCAATAGGAGGCCATAAGGGTCAGGAAGTGGAAACATCTGAGACAGAAAAGCCACCACCACCCCACCTCTCTCTGTCTCTCTCTCTCTCTCTGCCTCCTCCCCCCTCTCTCTCTATCCCCCCTCTCTCTCTCTCTCTCTCTCTGCCTCTCTCCCCCCTCTCTCTCTCTCCCCCCTCTCTCTCTCTCTGCCTCCTCCCCCCCTCTCTCTCTCTCCCCCCTCTATCTCTGTGTCTCTCTCTCTCTCCTCTACCTTGTGTCTCTATCCCATCTGTCTATGTAGTCTACTACTCTCCTATATGTACTCTCCATATATCTATTTTTACACATTGCTCCCTCCGTCTTCAATTCTCTCACTAGCAGGCCCAGACACCTACAGTCTCGATCTGTTTCAGTTCAGCTTTACAATGACTTCCTCCATTGTTCCTTCGTTCTCTCTCTCTCTCTCTCATGTCAGCATTCATAGACACTCATATTGTGCCGTGACACTTGCCCATACAGTACATGCAAACACAGACATGCAGTATACACACATACAGTTGGGTGCCACCGATATTGTCCCTTATCATTTGACCCATTTAGGCCTGACCTCAAAACTTTTAAAAATCCTTCTAAATCCTGAAAAGATCCTTCTAAATTTTCACGATTTTTCAAAAATAGCAGACCTACAAGCTCGTAGCGCGCCACTCAGTGGCGCGCTATGAGCTTGTAGATCTGCTATTTTTCAATAGCTAAATTATAACATAATGTTTAAAACACCAAAAGGGGTTCCCGCCCAAAATGGGTTAACTGTCCTTTTGCACAGATCACGCAAAACTCAGCAAAAAGAAAAGGACAATATCGATGGCCTCCAACTATACAGTACACACACACAACCAAACAAGCACAAATATGCCAGTAATATATAGCACAAGCTGCCTTTAATAGAACAGAAATGTGACTGAAATTGTAAGTAAGGCAGAAATACAAATACCCACGTGGCTCAAGCTGTCCTTAACCACATGAACGCTGGCATACAGTATATGTTCATGACTGGGCACATTACGTAAGTTTAATAGAGGTAAGTTTAGTAATAGCTTATAAGTATAATAGAGGGAACTTTAAGTCCCAGCAAGCACGGTCAGGACCTGGACAAATCATAGACCATGGTCTAAATTGGGGCCAGATCAAGTCAAACCAACACTAGTCAGATCTGGCCCAGAATATCACATAACATAAATCCTGCCCACTAAGACGGACGTCCCTGGATGAATCAGAAAGAGTCTGATCGAGTCCAGATCAACTTAAGTTACATCATAACTAGTCAGATCTTGCCCAGAATAAGCTAATAATATTTCAACTGGTGAAGACGTCCTGGAAATGACGTAAATCTTGTCACGCACGCATGTACGAACTCACACGCACACGCACACACACACACACACACACACACACACACACACTCCCGCAATTAAGCGAAATGGCCCAACCTTATTATTCACAGCATTTCTTATCTGTTTATATATCACTGCAAATTAGTGCCAGCAATTTCATAATGGGTATTCATTTGCAACACCCCGAATACAGTGAATGTCAACCGAGGCGTGAGTAAGGCATTAAGAGAAATAATCATGGACTTAGTCAAGGGGAAGCGCTCTCGTTGAAATGAGTCATTTCAGGATTAGTGGACTGGAGATGGGCCCAATTATGATGTATAATGTACGGTATAACAATGGGCTATTTTAAGATTATACCTAAGCCCACAGACAAACAACTGTGTTCTCAAACAAGAGATATAGAAAGACAGACAAATGGGTGACCCCTTCTCTACCACTTTAATATTGTTACATCTTCTTTACAATTTCAAAATGTTCGTAATTGCATTTTTTCATATTTGGAGATTTAGGGAAAAGTCCCTTTCCAAAAACAGTCAAATCCACAGAGGAACTCTGACTGTGTAAAACATTGGGTCAATTATTACACAATTAGAATTGAATTACTATTTAAACATTTTAACAATATATATTTCACAGTGCAGGATACTCAATTTGTGTATTTGGCACAAATGGATATTTGGTCTTTGTACACATACATGCGTTTCTTTTGTGGAAAGAGCCTCTTTCCCTTGCAGACCTATTGCTAGACTGATGAGCATACAATACATTTTAATAGAAGGGCATTTAAATACTTTTCAGAGGACACACAAGGTGCTCAAGCCAAACCGCTGATTGTGTAAACTGTAAATGTGCTCTTTCAGTTCCAGCGGCTTGACACAATAGCACTGCAGCTAAGTAAAATGACCCACATCTCTCAAGTTTAAATAGGCATCTGCTTTTCACAACACACATAAGGTAACATAATTTGCGTAGCTCACAGTGTCATGAGTTGAGACAAGACTGCAAGCCAATATGACATACCAATATGACATCTAATCCCAGGCATGGCGTTCGACCAAGGACTGCTGTATCAGCCTGAGACGTACTTGTGAGGGATAATCCAACTAGTCACATTGGATTAGCCGTTTATCACACACCCAATAGCCTTATTTATTCACAAAACGTCGCATTTAATCAGCACTTTAATTGAATTACTCTCAATGGGGAACTCCCCAGGCAGGAAAACAAACTGATATGACTATATCCCCTGTTGGGATTGTCCAGCCTGTGTGTAGGCTGGGCTCGGTACACAGAACATGGACGTTAGTGTTACTACTGCTGGGATTGTCCAGCCTGTGTGTAGGCTGGGCTCGGTACACAGAACATGGACGTTAGTGTTACTACTGCTGGGATTGTCCAGCCTGAGTGTAGGCTGGGCTCGGTACACAGAACATGGACGTTAGTGTTACTACTACCATGGCTTGCCTTTGCTGTTGTGTTGTGTTTGGGTTTAGAAAACAATTATATCAAACACGCTTGGTCTTCAACCAGCCACACTTTTGTCTTGCGCCTTGCTCCTACTGTATGTCTTGCTCCTTATCCACTCCCTGCATTGGCTTCCAGTTACTGCCCGCACAGTACAACACAAAACACCTGGCCTACAAAGCAACCAAAGGTATGGCACCCCATATCTTCAGAGCCTGATCCAACCCTACAATCCCTCCTGCACTCAGATCAGCTAACACACGGAAGCTGTCAGAACATCCAGGACAGCGCTGCACACGTCCCAGACTCTTCTCCCTTCTGGCTCCCAAGCTGTGGAATGGACTCCCCTGCAGTTAGAACTGCAGGCTCACTCCAAATCTTCCACCGTCTGTAGATGGCAGACTCCACTTTAGCCTGTAGCACTTGATTGATTGAATACTTTATTAGATAGAAATGTAAACACCACAGTACATTACTTAGTCTAAAAGGATGGCCTGGGTATTCAATTCATAATGCATAACATGCAAAATAACGTAAAAAAACTTTCCCTTGACGACGTTGCAGGCTTATGCAAAAGGTTAAAATGTAACTTAGAAAGCATGTTAGATATAGACAGATGGTGGTAGCACTTTAGCTTTGATTGGTCAGCTGCAATATAACCCCTAGGGTAGATAAAGCTTTCACAGTACCTTTTGATGAATGGATACCGTATCACCCTAGGGATATATGGCACCTGGCCAATCGGCATGAACTTGATCTCTTCATCACTTCCCTCACCCCGCGTAAATAAAGGCTGGGGTGTGCGATAAAATGCAATGCAATGGAATGCAATATGATAAATTGCAATATATGCCATCGCAGGGCCTGAATATAAGCCAAGAAAACACAAGGCCGGGTGAAATCTCATTGATTCCAGGGGAAACATTTTCAGATAAGCTAAAAACAAACTCACGCGCTGTGCAATGTGCAAACAGCTGTGTGTGCAGAGATGCTAGCATTCACAATGTATCTCTTAATCCATTAAGACCTGGAACGCATTTGTGTCGCCTTAGCTTTTAACCACTTTAACCATTATTGTATCACTTATGCTATTGGAGAAATAGCTGATCTACAAGCTCATAGTGCGGTACCGATCTGCTATTTCGAAAAATCGTGAAAACTTGTGCAAATCTTTGAATACTGTATATGTTCTTTCACAGCGAACGTTTTTAACTCATCATCTTTGGTACCCTGGGAACAACATATTTCCATATGGCGGTCAGTGGCCAATTACATATAATTTTTGCAGTCCTTGACATGAAATAGTTTTTGAGAACCACCATAAAAAAACATTTAGAAGACATTTGTATAGAATCATGGACTCATTTTGGGCGGGAACCCCTTTTGGTGTTAGCATTATGTTATGCTTTAGCTATTGAAAAATAGCAGATCTACAAGCTCGTAGCGCGCCACTCGGCTACGAGCTTGTAGGTCTGCTATTTTTGAAAAATCGAAAAAAATGTCAGGATGTAGAAGACATTTTTATTAGAATCTGATCTCAGGTCAAAACGGGTTAAGAGCATGGTTCCGTGGCCAGGGATGCTCTGCAGCAATCAGTGGCTAATCCCATCCCCTGCGGTATACGCTAGAGCGCTGATCTCAACAGCAGGCCGTGTTGGCGGGAGTAGCGAGGGCCATCACTCAGCCACCTGTGCTGTGTCACCCGTGTGTCACATCAGGGGAGGATCTGGCAGCCTCGCTGATTGGGTTAGCTCAAAATCACATTTACCACGCTTTTTTTACCTCTTCCAACCCACGGGAGGAGGAAGCAAGGTGTTTCGCCTGTGATTTAGGACGGATGGCAATTCATTTCACATGCACTGTGCCCTGTGGGGGTCTTTTTGCATTGTTGCGAACGCAGTGAGCATTTACTATGAGACCCAGCAGATCATGTCTGTCCGTCTGTCTGTGTGTCTGTGTGTCACGCTGTAACACCACCCGCCCACCACCAGAGGGCGCAGCTGTATCACACACAAAAACACACACACATGCACGCACACACACACACACACACACACACACACACACACACGCACACGCACGCACACACACACACACACAAAACTTAACTTCAAAAAAACTTTACTTAAAAAAAAAACTTAAAAAGGAAAAACTTTAAAAGGAAAAACTTAAAAAAAACTTAACTTAAAAAAAAACTTAACTTAAAAAAACTTAACTTAAAAAAAAGATAACTTAAAAAAAACCTTAATTGTTGTTTTTGCAATTTACGAGCTGCGTTTGCTTCCCGCGTTCGCGCGTCTTACTTGTTTTCACCGCTTTGTTCAGATGTTGTGTTGTGTTCTGTAAACAAGTGAACAAGCACACACATCCCACTCTATAAAGTGCCCAAGTGCATGGCAGAGGTCAAAGTCTAACAGAAACTTAGAGTCTGCACACTGGGTTACGGTCCAAAAGCTTCAAATGTATTGATTCTCCAC
Source organism: Electrona antarctica (assembly GCF_951216825.1). Lineage (NCBI taxonomy): Eukaryota > Metazoa > Chordata > Actinopteri > Myctophiformes > Myctophidae > Electrona > Electrona antarctica. The sequence continues at coordinate 37,562,106 of NC_136800.1, forward strand.
AATAGTGCGTGATGTTGTTCATACAGTTGGGTGCCACTGATATTGTCCCTTATCATTTGACCCATTTAGGCCTGACCTCAAAATTTAAAAAAATCCTTCTAAATCCTCCAGTTTTCTGAAATAAATATTTTCACGATTTAAAAAAAATAGCAGACCTACAAGCTCGTAGCGCGCCACTCGGTGGCGCGCTATGAGCTTGTAGATCTGCTATTTTTCAATAGCTAAATTAAAACATAATGTTTAAAACACCAAAAGGGGTTCCCGCCCAAAATGGGTTAACTGTCCTTTTGCGCAGATCACGCAAACCTCAGCAAAAAGAAAAGGACAATATCGATGGCCTCCAACTGTAGTTAAACTTCAACTTAGAAGAGGAGCTGTCTTTGCCCACAGCTTAGAAAACCCTCTTCCAATATAAACAAGGACATTCATAACCTAGTGACCAAGTACATATTTCTATCCACAACAGGCGACTATACTTTCCTGTCGGAAATCATTGACAGCTAAAGAAAGCACACTGATTAGAATGAGAAAAAAATAGTTGTGTTTGTTTGTTTGTTTGCTGCTGTTGTCTCTTGCATGGGTGAATACTGAATAGGCCTCTTGTATTCATATTGTACCAGAGAGCCCGGAAGCAGGCAGAGCTACGACTGGAATGAAACTCTCTAAATAGGCTACTGGCGACAACACTTCACCCTCTGAAGCAGTACAACAGTTATGTGATCAGTGGAGGGAGCAATATGACGGAAGTCAAAAGGAATTGTGTATTCTTGGTTGCTTATACTTTCACATGACCATAGCAGTAAAGTGATGATGAGTGAAGAAAAGAACATAAAGTGGCTTTTAACATAACAAATTGCAGGCATTACATTTGTTTCAAAAAGGAAACTGTAAAGTCAGTTGTGAAATGTGCCATTTTGTGTGGTGCGTGTTGACTGGCTGACCACCACCATGCCCGCACCTTCAGTGGCTTGCGTGACACAGCTGTCCCACTAACTGATATCTGCCAATTAAAAGTGGAGCAGTGACATCCCTGGGGGGGAACATATCGACACCCCACACACACTGAGGCTATTGCCCCAAATGGGCAGAACTATATTCTAAGCCGTTTCTCTCTCACACACACACACACACACACAGACACACACACACGCACACGCACATGCACACGCACACACACACACACACACACGCACACGCACACGCACACGCACACTCGCGCGCGCACAAGCATAGACAGCAGCGTATTGATCACTGTCAGAACCCTCTGTAGAGAGGAAGCAACACCTCCAAACAGAACAGAAATTAGGACACTGATGATTTTAGAAGTTGGCACCCTTTCCAACTTCCAACGCTGACAGACAGAGTCATGCACGCACACACGCACACACGCTGCCAATACACTAAACGCACAGTAACTCATTGATACAGAGCAACGAACAAGGAGGTTTTGTTTTGATTAAGTTTGTCTTTTGAATTACGTCTGGCACCGGACACTTTCGGAAGATCACTTGCTTGCTTGCTTGTGCGTGTCAGAGAGAGGGGCATAAAATGGCAAGGCGACTAGAAACCACAGCATGGGAACTCCGTGAACTCCCCAACACCCTCCTCTGGTATATATTGCATCCACACAATATAAAACAAAATCTCAAAATGTCAGCCACACACAAGAAGAAAAACGTAAGATATGAAAGGACTGCGGCTGGTTCCAGTCCAGGTGAAAACTGTTCCACTGTCACTGGGTTATTTGTGAGTGTGAGTACTGTATGTATGCTGGAGAAGAGTCTGTGTGTCTGCCTTCATTGTCAATTGTCTGGCCTGTCACTGTATCTCCATCTGTTTGCTAACCCTTGTCTGTCTGTCTGTCTGTCTGTCTGTCTGTCTGTCTGTCTGCCTGCCTGCCTGCCTGCCTGCCTGCCTGCCTGCCTGCCTGCCTGCCTGCCTGCCTGCCTGCCTGCCTGCCTGCCTGCCTGCCTGCCTGCCTGCCTGCCTGCCTGCCTGCCTGCCTGCCTGCCTGCCTGCCTGCCTGCCTGCCTGCCTGCCTGCCTGCCTGCCTGCCTGCCTGCCTGCCTGCCTGCCTGCCTGCCTGCCTGCCTGCCTGCCTGCCTGCCTGCCTGCCTGCCTGCCTGCCTGCCTGCCTGCCTGCCTGCCTGCCTGCCTGCCTGCCTGCCTGCCTGCCTGCCTGCCTGCCTGCCTGCCTGCCTGCCTGCCTGCCTGCCTGCCTGCCTGCCTGCCTGCCTGCCTGCCTGCCTGCCTGCCTGCCTGCCTGCCTGCCTGCCTGCCTGCCTGCCTGCCTGCCTGCCTGCCTGCCTGCCTGCCTGCCTGCCTGCCTGCCTGCCTGCCTGCCTGCCTGCCTGCCTGCCTGCCTGCCTGCCTGCCTGCCTGCCTGCCTGCCTGCCTGCCTGCCTGCCTGCCTGCCTGCCTGCCTGCCTGCCTGCCTGCCTGCCTGCCTGCCTGCCTGCCTGCCTGCCTGCCTGCCTGCCTGCCTGCCTGCCTGCCTGCCTGCCTGCCTGCCTGCCTGCCTGCCTGCCTGCCTGCCTGCCTGCCTGCCTGCCTGCCTGCCTGCCTGCCTGCCTGCCTGCCTGCCTGCCTGCCTGCCTGCCTGCCTGCCTGCCTGCCTGCCTGCCTGCCTGCCTGCCTGCCTGCCTGCCTGCCTGCCTGCCTGCCTGCCTGCCTGCCTGCCTGCCTGCCTGCCTGCCTGCCTGCCTGCCTGCCTGCCTGCCTGCCTGCCTGCCTGCCTGCCTGCCTGCCTGCCTGCCTGCCTGCCTGCCTGCCTGCCTGCCTGCCTGCCTGCCTGCCTGCCTGCCTGCCTGCCTGCCTGCCTGCCTGCCTGCCTGCCTGCCTGCCTGCCTGCCTGCCTGCCTGCCTGCCTGCCTGCCTGCCTGCCTGCCTGCCTGCCTGCCTGCCTGCCTGCCTGCCTGCCTGCCTGCCTGCCTGCCTGCCTGCCTGCCTGCCTGCCTGCCTGCCTGCCTGCCTGCCTGCCTGCCTGCCTGCCTGCCTGCCTGCCTGCCTGCCTGCCTGCCTGCCTGCCTGCCTGCCTGCCTGCCTGCCTGCCTGCCTGCCTGCCTGCCTGCCTGCCTGCCTGCCTGCCTGCCTGCCTGCCTGCCTGCCTGCCTGCCTGCCTGCCTGCCTGCCTGCCTGCCTGCCTGCCTGCCTGCCTGCCTGCCCGACTGTCGACTTATTTATTGTGCCACTCGGAGGGAGAAGAGGGAAAAAAGACAAAAGGAGAGAGAGGACACTATCTGTGACTAACACTCGGCTGTAAATAACGGCTACACTTTGCACAAAAGAACAAGGGAATTAGTATTCAGACCAGTAGTCACAGGTTGCATCAAGTTTCCACTTCATGCTGCTGGATGAGCACAGCGAGTGATGAAACTCAGTGATATGACGGTGTCTGCAACTGTCACAGACACAGCCAGGAGCTCACAAATGGAATGGAAAGGAGTCATGGTTTGGATTTGATGTAATGTTGTTTACATGTCAACTGTACTTTAGCAATGTCATATGGACCGCCTCTGGCTGCACTGTCTGTCTGTCTGTCTGTCTGTCTGTCTGTCTGTCTGAGTTTCTTTCTGCTTAATCACTTTCAGTGCGTGTGTGTGTGCGTGTGTGTGTGCGTGTGTGCAAGAGAAATAGAGAGAGAGAGAGAGAGAGAGAGAGAGAAATATATATATATATATAGAGAGAGAGAGAGAGAGAGAGAGAGAGAGAGAGAGAGAGAGAGAGAGAGAGAGAGAGAGAGAGAGAGAGAGAGAGAGAGAGAGAGAGAGCAAGTGCTCCTTGCAGGCATTTCACGAACGCACGTATTTTTTACAGTCTGTGGAACACACTAATTTCTGGTGAAAGAATAGTCACAGTTGATCAAATAACAGACATCCTTGTATTATTCCTAATGGTGAATGCAGCTCCTGTAGCAGGTTTTGTGCCCATATATTATTGGATACGGTTTGGTTGAACTTGCAGAGCTCCAGTCTGTGGTTCCTGCCTCTGCTGTGCTCAGCAGTCAATAAAGTACAGAGGAGGCTGCATGGGGCTACAGTACTGGCATGGCCATGGTCCAGTACAGTACAGAGGAGGCTGCATGGGGCTACAGTACTTCATGGCCATGGTCCAGACCACTAAAATACTGTACAGTATCTCAGTACAGAGGAGGCTGCATGGGGCTACAGTACTGGCATGGCCATGGTCCAGTACAGTACAGAGGAGGCTGCATGGGGCTACAGTACAGCATGGCCATGGTCCAGACCACTAAAATACTGTACAGTATCTCAGTACAGAGGAGGCTGCATGGGGCTACAGTACTGGCATGGCCATGGTCCAGACCACTAGTACAGAGGAGGCTGCATGGGGCTACAGTACTGGCATGGCCATGGTCCAGACCACTAGTACAGAGGAGGATGCATGGGGCTACAGTACAGCATGGCCATGGTCCAGACCACTAGTACAGAGGAGGATGCATGGGGCTACAGTACTGGCATGGCCGTGGTCCAGACCACTAGTACAGAGGAGGCTGCATGGGGCTACAGTACAGCATGGCCATGGTCCAGACCACTAGTACAGAGGAGGCTGCATGGGGCTACAGTACAGCATGGCCATGGTCCAGACCACTAGTACAGAGGAGGCTGCATGGGGCTACAGTACAGCATGGCCGTGGTCCAGTACAGTACAGAGGAGGCTGCATGGGGCTACAGTACAGCATGGCCATGGTCCAGTACAGTACAGAGGAGGCTGCATGGGGCTACAGTACAGCATGGCCATGGTCCAGTACAGTACAGAGGAGGCTGCATGGGGCTACAGTACAGCATGGCCATGGTCCAGTACAGTACAGAGGAGGCTGCATGGGGCTACAGTACAGCATGGCCATGGTCCAGTACAGTACAGAGGAGGCTGCATGGGGCTACAGTACAGCATGGCCATGGTCCAGTACAGTACAGAGGAGGCTGCATGGGGCTACAGTACAGCATGGCCATGGTCCAGACCACTAGTACAGAGGAGGCTGCATGGGGCTACAGTACAGCATGGTGATGGTCCAGACCACTAGTACAGAGGAGGCTGCATGGGGCTACAGTACAGCATGGCCATGGTCCAGACCACTAGTACAGAGGAGGCTGCATGGGGCTACAGTACAGCATGGCCATGGTCCAGACCACTAGTACAGAGGAGGCTGCATGGGGCTACAGTACAGCATGGCCATGGTCCAGACCACTAGTACAGAGGAGGCTGCATGGGGCTACAGTACAGCATGGCCATGGTCCAGACCACTAGTACAGAGGAGGCTGCATGGGGCTACAGTACAGCATGGCCATGGTCCAGACCACTAGTACAGAGGAGGCTGCATGGGGCTACAGTACAGCATGGCCATGGTCCAGACCACTAGTACAGAGGAGGCTGCATGGGGCTACAGTACAGCATGGCCATGGTCCAGACCACTAGTACAGAGGAGGCTGCATGGGGCTACAGTACAGCATGGCCATGGTCCAGACCACTAAAATACTGTAGAGTATCTCAGTACAGAGGAGGCTGCATGGGGCTACAGTACAGCATGGCCATGGTCCAGTACAGTACAGAGGAGGCTGCATGGGGCTACAGTACAGCATGGCCATGGTCCAGACCACTAGTACAGAGGAGGCTGCATGGGGCTACAGTACAGCATGGCCATGGTCCAGACCACTAGTACAGAGGAGGCTGCATGGGGCTACAGTACAGCATGGCCATGGTCCAGACCACTAGTACAGAGGAGGCTGCATGGGGCTACAGTACAGCATGGCCATGGTCCAGACCACTAAAATACTGGACAGTATCTCAGGCCCTTGTGGATTTCGTCGACTAAAACCATGACGAAAAATGTTTTGTCGACTATCTTTTGTCACTGAAGAAAACTAAATAAAAACTAAGCTATGGTGACTAAACTATATTGACAATTTCATCAACAAATAAAAACTAGACTAAAAGGGACGAGTGCAGAAGAGATCCAGTAGAACTAAATACAAGTCATTTTAATTTTGGTTGTGCTCTGAAAATAGCAGATCTACTAGCTCGCAATGCGTCGCTCTGTGAGCTTGTAGATTGGCTATTTTCAGCATGCAACCAAGTGTACAATCAGCCATCAAGACACCATCAAGTCCAAATCACATGTACATTTATTCGACTAGTCTTACGATATTTAGTCGACTAAAACAAAACTAAACTCAAACTTTACAGGTGACTAAAATGTGACTAAAAGTAGGCCTAAATGGAATTTTATTCTAAATACTATGACCCAAACTAAAATCTAAATTTTCTTGCACGACCAATCGTCTCTATGGGGATGAAGACCTGAACATCACTGATTGATGACGCACGTCTGTCTCTGTCATTTCTTAAAAGCTCTCCTGTGTTTACATACAGTAGCAGTGCAGGTTGGACCGATTCGTCTCACTCAACTCAATCGGTTCCTTTCCCCACGTCCTCAAGACTGCATCTGCCGCTCTCCCCATCTACACTAAAAAACAAAAAGTGTGTTCCTTTTCCTTTCTGTTAGCAATGCTGTTGGATGTGCATCATCTACTAGCTGCGTTGGGTCGCATACCTGTTTTGGACCTAGTCTTGGTAACTCTTCAAAAGATAATGGCACCACTATCACCTCAGATTAATCCTTCTTAACCATGATCCAGTGAATTGAGAGGCCGTTTCCTCACCTAGCTTCTGAACAGGAATTATACGTTGTAAATACTGATGTTCTATTATCATATGTGATGTCCTTTTCCTAACCCATATCGCATAATCCCATAATCGACTGGATTTTGCTGGTGCGATCTCCCATCATCTGTCTCCACAGACGAACCATCACTTAAACCATTTTGAACTGAGATCAGATTCTAAAAATGTCTTCTACATCCTGACAGTTTTCTGAAAAAGCTATGTTTCTATGTCAGTCGTTCTTCGATTTAAAAAAAATAGCAGACCTACAAGCTCGTAGCGCACCACTCGGTGGCGCGCTATGAGCTTGTAGATCTGCTATTTTTCAATAGCTAAAGCATAACATAATGCTAACACCAAAAGGCGTTCCCGCCCAAAATGGGTTAAGTTATTCAGTTTGAGGTTAGATTTTTGAAAAGATATTTCAAAGCCAACAACAATGTTGGCATATTGACAGAGAGAGAGGGTGGAGGGGGGCGGGGCAGAGAGAGGAGAGGGACCAGGGAAGTCTGGGGATTGAAATGGAAATGGACAGAGATGAAAAAAAAGGTGACATTAAAAGGTATGAAACGTGGCTTTGAAGTGCAGGTACACGCGAGGACAGCGCAGGGGAGAAGCAGACATGACAGTGAGAAGAAAGGGACTAATCCCCATTCGGCAGTCAGTCTGTCTGACCCGACATACAGGCTTGCAAGGCAGACAAAATTGCTACGGTGGCCTCCAGTGATTTGGGCTGCCTGACCAAAAAACTGTCACTCCACTGCTTTTACTTGCTAAAGGAAACGATTCTGAATCATGAAATGGATTTGACAGTTTTTGCTAACATCCACTTGCAGTCGCTGTGCACGTAACACCATACAGCAGAGTGGGGGTGGGGGGTGGGGGTTAGAGGTAGATTATTAAAAATGCAGGAACTGATAAAAATGCAATAATGAATAAAAGATGAATGGGAGTTAAATGCCCTTTGCGGGGTGAAAACAGGTGTATTCTCTCCTAAAACGTAGTCAACTGAACTATTTTCACCTCCTCCAACTAAAGAAGTAACGGCGGTGTATTCTATATCTGCACTTCCTCCGATTCTCAGGCTCGGATAATTGAAGTCAAACTGCCCTTTGAACGCGGTCTTTATGGACACAGCGTCTGATGTGTCTCTGTATAACGCGAGGCGCACTTGAATCGCTCTGTGCTGCTGCGCACTGGGTAGGCGAGGCGCTCCTCGGCGCTTACAGACTCAGAGCACTCCATTTAGCCGTGTTGCATCAGCCGAGACAAATCAAAGACGCCTCAAGTATCCCTAAAGGGAAGTCAAACACTATACCCCTCACAGGTACTGTGCACACACACACACACACACACACACACACACACACACACACACACACACACACACACACACACACACACACACACACACACACACACACACACACACACACACACACACACACACACAATACCCCTCACAGGTACTGTGCACACACACACACACACACACACACACACCACACTATACCCCTCACAGGTGCTGTGCACACACACACACACACACACACACACACACACACACACACACACACACACACACACACACACACACACACACACACACACACACACACACACACACACACACACACACACACACAATACCCCTCACAGGTACTGTGCACACACACACACACACACACACACACACACACACACACACACACACACACACACACACACACACACACACACACACACACACACACACACACACACACACACACACACACACACACACACACACACACACACACACCACACTATACCCCTCACAGGTGCTGTGCAGGTGGGATGTATTGAGAGAGACTAGGAGGAAACGTGCAGGCTTGCGCACACACGCACACACGCACACACGCACACACTTACGCTCTTATGCACACATGCATGCGTGATTGCATGCGCACGCACACACACACACACACACACACACACGCTCTTATGCACACATGCATGCGTGATTGCAGGCGCGCACACACACACACACACACACACACACACACACACACACACACACACACACACACACACACACACACACACACACACACACACACACACACACACACACACACACACACACTTTTCCATCCCCTCTACATCCCATTATATTCCCTCAATATAGCCACGGTCTCTCCACTCCAGTGGGTTTCAATGCTCCCTCACTGCACCTTTGTGCCGGTATATTGAAAATTACAGTCAGGTTGGGCAAAACCAGTGACCTTTGAATTAGCTTTGAGTGTAGTCGAACGCAGAGAAAGAAAGTGCTGCTGCTGCTGGTGGTGGCGGGGTGCAGCGAAGGAATACGAGAGAACGACAAAGACAAAGCATGCGCATTTATTCATTTAGTGCACGTGCGTTTGTGTCTCGTCCCATCCCACTCCATATGCAAAAAGCATTGCAGGGAGAGGGACAATGGCCGGCCCGCCAAGGGTGACAAAAGGCGAATCATGGGTTCTTGTGTGTTCCGTTAATCCATTAGGACCTGAGGACGCATCTGTGTCACCGTATAGCTTTTAAAAACATTGTTTTTTTGAAACTTTAGATGTTGAAAAACCGTGAAAACGTGTGCAAATCTTTGAATATATATTCGTTCACAGCAAAGGTGTCGGCGGCCAATTACATATCATTTTTGGGGTCCTTGACATGAAATAGTTTGAGAACCACTGATATAGAAATATGATTTAGAATTTCATTTACATTTGTAGAATCTGGCCTCAGGTCTAAATGGGTTAATATGTGATTTCACCCAATTTCAAGCATGACTGCCTTGATAAGATTCCCGCGTCCCATTGAAACATTCCTCTGGAAAAGATTTAAAAAAAATAAAACATTTATCTAAATTCCCTTCATGGCTTCCCGCTCCTGTGCTCTCCTCTCTCGCATGTGGCCAAGCAGCCGCACACTGGAGGAACAAACATTGTGGAACGCTAATGCCAGTTTGTGGACTTTATTCTGTATGCAACCCCAGATTACTCCCACATCGTACACCAGTATGTAAAGACGTTGGATGGATGGACGGGACAGATGGATGGATGGACGGACGGGTGGGCAAATGTGGAAAAACATTTACCAGTAAATACATTAACCCATTTAGGCCTGACCTCGAAATTACAAAAAAATCTTCTAAATTCTCCAGTTTTCTGAAATAAATATTTTCACGAGTTTTCAAAAATAGCAGACCTACAAGCTCATAGCGCGCCACTCGGTGGCGCGCTATGAGCTTGTAGATCTGCTATTTTTCAATAGCTAAATTATAACATAATGTTTTAAACACCAAAAGGGGTTCCCGCCCAAAAGGGGTTAATTCCACTATATTTTCCTGCTTATGTATAGATTTCCCAGCAGACCCAGACATTGTATAAAAACAATTAGATACAGTACCGCCTATGACGGTATATATACCATATATAACACTTTCTCAGCCTTTTATATTCAAGCCAGCAGTCCTCACAGTCTCACACATGAGGGCAGGCCCAAAAAAAGAATGACGATCTCAACAGCGACATGATGCAATCAAACAATGTTTTGATGCGAGTGCAAGAACACTTCTCTTGCCACAAGCAAAGACTCCACCCCTCTCCTGATAATCTTCTTTATGCCATCATTCTGCAGTCTCTCTAGTACCCGGTACCTCCCTGTTCGGTCTCCCCATTAATGGTCACGGTGCTTTCACTTTCGCCGACAAGACAAGTTATCCAACTTCTCATTAAACAGGTCTCTGTTGGAGCGAATCATTTTTAAATAGATTTTTTTCGGAGGGAGGAATCTATAGTCGTGCCAGAGATGGGGGAGCGCTCGTGTTGTTTCTCTCGACATGAACTTATTCCACTTTCCGTTTCGCAATTTTGAAACGGGTGTTAATAACCTGTTCTGTCCACCATGGCCTGCCACCTGGGACGGCGTGTTGGTCAAGGTGTGAGGCCATCAGCTGCTCTCTGCTTAGCGGCTGGGCTGGACGGCGTGTTGGTCAAGGTGTGAGGCCATCAGCTGCTCTCTGCTTAGCGGCTGGGCTGGACGGCGTGTTGGTCAAGGTGTGAGGCCATCAGCTGCTCTCTGCTTAGCGGCTGGGCTGGACGGCGTGTTGGTCAAGGTGTGAGGCCATCAGCTGCTCTCTGCTTAGCGGCTGGGCTGGACGGCGTGTTGGTCAAGGTGTGAGGCCATCAGCTGCTCTCTGCTTAGCGGCTGGGCTGGACGGCGTGTTGGTCAAGGTGTGAGGCCATCAGCTGCTCTCTGCTTAGCGGCTGGGCTGGACGGCGTGTTGGTCAAGGTGTGAGGCCATCAGCTGCTCTCTGCTTAGCGGCTGGGCTGGACGGCGTGTTGGTCAAGGTGTGAGGCCATCAGCTGCTCTCTGCTTAGCGGCTGGGCTGGACGGCGTGTTGGTCAAGGTGTGAGGCCATCAGCTGCTCTCTGCTTAGCGGCTGGGCTGGACGGCGTGTTGGTCAAGGTGTGAGGCCATCAGCTGCTCTCTGCTTAGCGGCTGGGCTGGACGGCGTGTTGGTCAAGGTGTGAGGCCATCAGCTGCTCTCTGCTTAGCGGCTGGGCTGGACGGCGTGTTGGTCAAGGTGTGAGGCCATCAGCTGCTCTCTGCTTAGCGGCTGGGCTGGACGGTGTGTTGGTCAAGGTGTGAGGCCATCAGCTGCTCTCTGCTTAGCGGCTGGGCTGGACGGCGTGTTCGTCAAGGTGTGAGGCCATCAGCTGCTCTCTGCTTAGCGGCTGGGCTGGACGGCGTGTTGGTCAAGGTGTGAGGCCATCAGCTGCTCTCTGCTTAGCGGCTGGGCTGGACGGCGTGTTGGTCAAGGTGTGAGGCCATCAGCTGCTCTCTGCTTAGCGGCTGGGCTGGACGGCGTGTTGGTCAAGGTGTGAGGCCATCAGCTGCTCTCTGCTTAGCGGCTGGGCTGGACGGCGTGTTGGTCAAGGTGTGAGGCCATCAGCTGCTCTCTGCTTAGCGGCTGGGCTGGACGGCGTGTTCGTCAAGGTGTGAGGCCATCAGCTGCTCTCTGCTTAGCGGCTGGGCTGGACGGCGTGTTCGTCAAGGTGTGAGGCCATCAGCTGCTCTCTGCTTAGCGGCTGGGCTGGACGGCGTGTTGGTCAAGGTGTGAGGCCATCAGCTGCTCTCTGCTTAGCGGCTGGGCTGGGGTGGCTCTCAGGAGCCCCAGGGCTCGTAGCGTCAAAATAAGTGTCACCACTTTAACCCAATTTACATTGATTGCGTATTTGAAAACAGTATCTGCAAGATCACAACGTGCAACGTGTTGTGAGCTTGGAGACCGGCTTTTTTAAAACATTTTAACAACTAAAATATTCCTGGCACTAAATATATTCAGATGGGGCCGTGGCCAAATACATATTCATTTGGGAGTCCTTGATATGAAAAGGTGTGAGATCCACTTCTCAACATCAAGTCTGAGGCCCACCAGGGGCCCCTTGAGGGTCTGTAACCCTGCAGGGGCCCCTTGAGGGTCTGTAAACCTGCAGGGTACAAATGGAAAAGGAAAGGGACCTTTACACTCTGAGGTACTGACCCGTAAGTGTCCATTTGGACCCCCTGGTGGTCCCAGGACCTGACGTTGAGAACCACTGATGTAAAAATTCTTTATTCAGTTGAGGGTAAAACAAATTGAGAACTCACCACCTCAGAGCATTCTGACATATTATGGTGGGTGTCAGCAAAATAAGCACTATTTCCTTTGCTTACTCACATTTCTGCTGGGAAATCTGACCATAAGCCAGGAACTGTGCAGATTTTCAACCTCACTTTGGAAATAACGGTGATGGGTCGCACACACCAAGAACTGCTTTAGTTTTTAATTTCTTACATAGTGAATAATAGCAGGGTGCAGGGTGAGAAGTTCAGTCACGCGAGGGAGACTCAGAGTAGAGCCGCTGCTTCTTCGCCTGGAAAGGAGCCAGCTTAGGTGGTTCGGGCATCTGGTTAGGATGCCTCTTGGGCGTCTCCCTAGGGAGGTCCTCGATGCACGTCCCACTGGGAGGAGACCCCAGGGCAGACCAAGGCGCAGATGGAGGGATTACATCGACTCACTGGCCTTGGAACGCCTTGGGATCCCCCAGGAGGAAGTTACTAATGTTGCTCTCTGGTGGAGCTGTTGTCCCCGCGACCCGACTACGGATAAGCGGTTGAAGATGGATGGATGGATGGATTTTCAAATGGCCGAAATGTATTATAGGGCTGAAGTGGTTACTGTATGTTTCGTAATAATAATATAAATCTACAAAGTACTTGTAACTAAACTAGTAACTAAGGCTGTCAAATACATAGCAGTGGAGTAAAAGTACAATATTTGCCTCTGAGATGTAGTGGAGTAGAAGTAAAAGTATTGGAAATAGGAAATGCTCAAGTAAAGTACAAATACCTCAACATTGTACTTACTGTAAGTACAGAACTTAAGTAAATGTACTTGGTTACTTTCCACCACTGGTACTGTGTGTGCCCATGCCTTCCACTGGACACTATCTCACTGGTACTGTGTGTGCCCTCCATGCCTTCCACTGGACACTATCTCACTGGTACTGTGTGTGCCCATGCCTTCCACTGGACACTATCTCACTGGTACTGTGTGTGACCATGCCTTCCACTGGACACTATCTCACTGGTACTGTGTGTGCCCATGCCTTCCACTGGACACTATCTCACTGGTACTGTGTGTGCCCAGGCCTTTCACTGGACACTATCTCACTGGTACTGTGTGTGCCCATGCCTTTCACTGGACACTATCTCACTGGTACTGTGTGTGCCCATGCCTTCCACTGGACACTATCTCACTGGTACTGTGTGTGCCCATGCCTTCCACTGGACACTATCTCACTGGTACTGTGTGTGCCCATGCCTTCCACTGGACACTATCTCACTGGTACTGTGTGTGCCCATGCCTTCCACTGGACACTATCTCACTGGTACTGTGTGTGCCCATGCCTTCCACTGGACACTATCTCACTGGTACTGTGTGTGCCCATGCCTTCCACTGGACACTATCTCACTGGTACTGTGTGTGCCCATGCCTTCCACTGGACACTATCTCACTGGTACTGTGTGTGCCCATGCCTTCCACTGGACACTATCTCACTGGTACTGTGTGTGCCCATGCCTTCCACTGGACACTATCTCACTGGTACTGTGTGTGCCCATGCCTTCCACTGGACACTATCTCACTGGTACTGTGTGTGCCCATGCCTTCCACTGGACACTATCTCACTGGTACTGTGTGTGCCCATGCCTTCCACTGGACACTATCTCACTGGTACTGTGTGTGCCCATGCCTTCCACTGGACACTATCTCACTGGTACTGTGTGTGCCCATGCCTTCCACTGGACACTATCTCACTGGCACGCAGGCAGATGTGCCAATTAAAGCCCCTCTGGAAGTCCTGACTCAGCAGTTTCTCTACAACCTCCCGTCCCTCCGAGTGGTCATGACTGGATGGAGGCAGAGCAAAGCCTGCCTCCAGGCTCACCCTGCAGACAAGAACCAGGAGAGCCCATCCTGCCTCCAGGCTCACCCTGCAGACAAGAACCAGGAGAGCCCATCCGGAGAGAGAGGAAAAACAACAACAACACTTCCTATTGTGGAGCATTCCCTACACCACTCATGTTGTTAATTAGAACTGAACTCCATAATTATCCACCATGTCTCATTGTCTGAGATGGATATGTTCTCTCTCACGCACGTGTGCACACACGCACGCACGCACGCACGCACGCGCACACACGCACACACGCACGCACGCACACACACACACACACACACGCACACACACACACACACACACACTTTCGTTTTAAGCTTTTAACAACAGCTTTTGTTTTTCTGTCTTTTCCCCCTCCGTCAATCGTGCCAATTCCAATTTGAGCGCCTCAGAGGGATGCTCATTTTAAGCCATGCTAGCTGCTCATTGGAGAGAGGGAGAGAGACAGAATGGCATTGCATCTCTCTGGTAATGGTCCTCTGCCTTATCACAGAGCCCAGCTGTTTCCTTCTCATGGCCGTGGCAGGCCGTTAGCTCCGCTCCCTCAGACAATTTCACTTTCTCAAAGAAAATAAACAGAGGGATCCAATGGATCACTTCGCCAGAAAGACAAACCTGGTTTTCTCAATCATCGAGCCATTTGTGGGATACGGAGTGATAATTATTCAGTGATTCTACCTGCTAGCTGCCTCATTTCCGCGCAAACGTTCTAAATGAGCTGTGTTCGCATCAGAGGGCTGCAGCACTGAAAAACAAACTAGGAAAGGCCTCCTCACACCACCAAGTGGTTGTTGTTTTTATTTTATTTTAAACCGTACATAATAAAATCCTCAGTTTAAACCACCTACACCCAGTGGTTCTCGAGGAGTATGACTCTTTTCCTTATAACATCTTCCGGATATCTGCAATTTGTCTTCGATTACACTAAGAAATGTTAAAATGTATTCAAAATGAAGTTATTGCTTGTTATTCTAAATAAAGATGTGTTCTAAATACACGAGCATACCTATTTACACACACCTCGACAGGGATGAGGGAACTAGATAAAAGTGATGAAATGTGTGCATCTGTATACTGACCTGACGAAGATCTGTCAAGATCGAAACGTTGTTTATTTTTTCAATAAAGTAATTCTTTACCAAAAGAATGGTGTGCGGGCCCTACCTCCTTCCACAAATACACTAACGATGCAAAATTACGACGGCCTCTTTTGCTGAGAAAACGTTACACATGCACACCAAATGTGCGATGTAATCCAGCCGCTTGTACAAAAGGACGGTAACATTTAAAATGATTCATATTATTTTCATCCCAACAAACTGTAATCATTCTGAACATTCCGGCAGGCCTTCTTAAAATCCCAACGCAACCTATGACACCAGCAGACAAACTGAAATCGAATTAAATCAGTGCAAATGCCATTCTACACAGCTTTTCCTTCCAAGGTCTTGACCACAATGCATTATTAACCAGATCTATATATCATTTACTGTCAGCCCAGACATCCTCCGTGCACCATGGAAACCAGACAGTCTCCGTGCACCATGGAAACCACCATGGAAACCAGATCTGTATGCCATGCAGTCTCCCAGGGAGCAGAAACACCACTGCACCGTCACCAGTGACATTGCATGAGCAATGAGGGACAGACAGAGGTCCTCAATGAGGGACAGAGGTCCTCAATGAGGGACAGAGGTCCTCAATGAGGGACAGCGGTCCTCAATGAGGGACAGAGGTCCTATGAGGGACAGAGGTCCTATGAGGGACAGAGGTCCTCAATGAGGGACAGAGGTCCTATGAGGGACAGAGGTCCTATGAGGGACAGAGGTCCTCAATGAGGGACAGAGGTCCTCAATGCCTCAATGAGGGACAGAGGTCCTCAATGAGGGACAGAGGTCCTCAATGCCTCAATGAGGGACAGAGGTCCTCAATGAGGGACAGAGGTCCTCAATGAGGGACAGAGGTCCTCAATGAGGGACAGAGGTCCTATGAGGGACAGAGGTCCTCAATGAGGGACAGAGGTCCTCAATGAGGGACAGAGGTCCTATGAGGGACAGAGGTCCTCAATGAGGGACAGAGGTCCTCAATGAGGGACAGAGGTCCTATGAGGGACAGAGGTCCTCAATGAGGGACAGAGGTCCTATGAGGGACAGAGGTCCTCAATGAGGGACAGAGGTCCTCAATGAGGGACAGAGGTCCTATGAGGGACAGAGGTCCTATGAGCAATGAGGGACAGAGGTCCTATGTGAGACCAATGAGGGACAGAGGTCCTCAATGAGGGACAGAGGTCCTATGAGGGACAGAGGTCCTCAATGAGGGACAGAGGTCCTCAATGAGGGACAGAGGTCCTATGAGCAATGAGGGACAGAGGTCCTATGTGAGACCAATGAGGGACAGAGGTCCTCAATGAGGGACAGAGGTCCTCAATGAGGGACAGAGGTCCTATGAGGGACAGAGGTCCTCAATGAGGGACAGAGGTCCTATGAGGGACAGAGGTCCTATGAGCAATGAGGGACAGAGGTCCTATGTGAGACCAATGAGGGACAGAGGTCCTCAATGAGGGACAGAGGTCCTCAATGAGGGACAGAGGTCCTATGAGGGACAGAGGTCCTATGAGGGACAGAGGTCCTATGAGGGACAGAGGTCCTCAATGAGGGACAGAGGTCCTCAATGAGGGACAGAGGTCCTATGAGGGACAGAGGTCCTATGAGGGACAGAGGTCCTATGAGGGACAGAGGTCCTCAATGAGGGACAGAGGTCCTATGAGGGACAGAGGTCCTATGAGCAATGAGGGACAGAGGTCCTATGTGAGACCAATGAGGGACAGAGGTCCTCAATGAGGGACAGAGGTCCTCAATGAGGGACAGAGGTCCTATGTGAGAATGCTGTTCATATAGACTATGAGGGACAGAGGTCCTATGTGAGAATGCTGTTCATATAGACTATGAGGGACAGAGGTCCTATGTGAGAATGAGGGACAGAGGTCCTATGTGAGAATGCTGTTCATATAGACTATGAGCAATGAGGGACAGAGGTCCTATGAGGGACAGAGGTCCAATGAGGGACAGAGGTCCAATGAGGGACAGAGATCCTATGTGAGAATGCTGTTCATATAGACTATGAGCAATGAGGGACAGAGGTCCAATGAGGGACAGAGGTCCAATGAGGGACAGAGGTCCAATGACGGACAGAGGTCCTATGTGAGAATGCTGTTCATATAGACTATGAGCAATGGGGGACAGAGGTCCTATGTGAGAATGCTGTTCATATAGAGGGACAGAGGTCCTATGTGAGGATGCTGTTCATATAGACTATGGCACAGTATTCCAACACCATCATTCTACTCAGACTTTGTGAAATGGTGGTCGCGGCAAAAGTGGAACAATACAGGAAGAGAAATGAGCATTCCAAAAATAAATCCCTAATAAGGGAGAGATTTTTGCCACCACGTGGTTTCCCTGTCCATCGCGCCTTGGAAAAAGCAAGTCCAAACACATCCTTGGCACTGAATGAGTTAATCAGGGCATAATTGAAAAAGAGAGCTTGCTCTCAATGGATAAATAAAGGAAAAAGAAAAGCCCCTCAGCACCGGAGCCCCTCAGGGGGGTGTTTTGAGTCCTCTTCTCTACTGCCTGTACACCTACGGCTGTGTGGCCGCACACAGCTCCAACATAGTGATAAAGTTCTCTGATGACACGACACGACTGATTCCGGACGATGATGAGACAGGAGAGAGGTGGAGAACCTGACACAAATGGTCCCAGGAGAACAACCTGGCTGTCAACGTCAACAGCACTCCCACCACGTCCACACAGGAGTGGAGTGGGTCAGCGAGGTCAATTTCCTGGGAGTGCACATCACTGAGAAACCCACCTGGGACGTACACACCTAACTGGCTGGCGAAAAAGACACGACAACACAGCAACTTTCTCAGGCGACTGAAGAAGTTTGGCATGGGCCCGCTGTGGCAGGGGTACCATCCATGACTGGCTGGTTGTTTGCTGTAGTAAATAAGGCAGTGTGTTTGAATCTGCATACAGGGCTCTCGCCCTCCCATCCCTCACTGGTGTGAAATCGGGTAGGAAGAACGCGGACGCGGTATGTATGAGATCTGTACTGGCTTTAATCTTAAGGAGATGCAACATGACCCGCGGAATGCATCAGCGGATGTGTTCCCTCCTTCCAATAATTACTATACCCTTAACGTACTGTAGAAGAATCATGAAAGATACAATAGCAGGAACAATGGTGTTCACTGTTTGGTTATTGCAGGGGACCACTGTTCAAGAAACGGATGGCTGAGCCAGAGCTACACAATCATTTTTCTATTCACTTCCAATGGAACTCAATCTCAACGTACACGCACACACGCACACACACACACACACGCACACGCACACGCACACGCACACACACACACACACACACACACACACACACACACACACACACACACACACACACACACACACACACACACACACTAGGCAAAACAGAGGAGCAGCTCAAGGATGTGCTTTGACAATACATCAAGTCATAGCCTTGATTCTCATGCATGGTTGCAGGTTTAGGGGAGAGTTGTTCGTGTTACATACTGTAATATATTGACATGGATATGCAGGTTATGGCAACAATTTTCAATAATGGCTGCATGGCCAAAAGCCATGATAGATATTATTGTGAATGGCAGATCGAGTGGCAAAGTGAGTGGTAAAGTGAGCTTAAAGTCGTTTAATGTAATTGAATGCAATCAAATAGGACTTTTCTGTTTGGATGTATGGGCTGTCAAGGCCAGAAAGTAGTTTTTGCCACTCACCTCTATAATAGCAAAACATCAGTATTTCTTTACCTTATTCTTGCCTCAATAGGATATTATTGTGACTTGAAGTTGTGTGTCTGCAGTAGGCTATATATTGAGATCTTCACTCTGTTGTACAATAAGGAGGCCTGCCCTACTGTATCTAGGCTGCTGAAACAACTCCATTTGGGAATCAAAGATGTGTGTCTCAGCATACCTTATCTGAACTAATTTAATCTAAATGTGAACATTAATTGTCAGTTGCTATATTTTGCAGCCTGTGGAATTCATTAGATGATGCCTTTCAATGGCGTTGGCCTGACTTCAGTCCAATGTCTAGTCTACCTCACAATTCTCACTTTGGTTTAAGAAAGGCTGGAAAGCTCTCACACACACGCACGCACACATACACACGCATACACACGTCACGCACACTTCTGTGTGCACACTCACTCACGTGTACGGTACAGTATGTGTGAACGAGACCGAGAGAGAAGAAACACAGGCAGGGGAAAGTCAGAGAAGAATAGCTCATTGTATGTTTTCTCTCTGGGCGGACCAGCCCTCCGTAATGAGAAATATTACCATTGCCAGATTCATTCTGCCGCCTAGTTTAAAGTCATCATGTTCAGACAAAAGAGAGTGTCCACCAAGATCCATCCGACCATTCAATGGTCTTTATGGGAGATGCGGTGCACAGGGAGGCCTTGTCCACTCTTGCCTTTCAATAGTACAGCAGATTATGCTGTAATAAGTGGGTGGGTGGTTTTAATGCACAGCCCTGGGAACAGGGACCACTGTTTTATTGTCTCCACCAGGCCGAAGGCATGGGGAGAGAGTATGTTTTGCACTCCGTCCGTGTGTCCGTCCGTCCGTGTGTGTGTCCGTCCGTCCTTCCTTCCGTCCGTCTGTGTACAGCTAATCTCCGGCACCGTTAACCCGGTCGATGCCAAACTTTGCACACACACTCCCTGGATGCCAACGATGAACCTCTGCCCCGCATTTTCCAGAACGGCCTGTTATAGCGCCACCATGAGGCAGCTTTTCACACGTTTTACCTAAAACTGCACCGATCTGCGTGAAACGTTGCATGCACACTCCCTAGAGGCCAAGGACAAACCTTTGACCTGCATTTTCCGCATCTGCCTTTTATAGCGCCACCAGGAGGCCGACTTTTGTAAAACACATTTTTTGATATTACTCCTCCAGATTCTGTCCAAAAATCTCACAAATCGTTACACAGTATCTCTATGGTCATGTGCTCAAGTCGGATCTGTCCGATATTTCATATTCCATCCTAATTGGCTATAATTGGCTTTCACAGTTTGCAAGATTTCCCCGTTTTGAACAAAAGCCTCAAATCATGAACGCAGCATGCAATTTACGTGAAATCTTTCACACATTTTCTTACTGGGCTGAGGAATATATCCCACCCTTTTCACATTGGCCTGTTATAGCGCCACCAACAGGTTGATTTTTGCAAAACACATTTTTGGAACAAAATGCCTCAAATCATCCAATTGCCATCAAAGGCAAACTGTTATGATGCAGAGATGATTTGAACCCAATGTGCAGAGTCACAGGAAACAGTGTTGATTTCAGAGTATTTATTAATGAAAAATGGCAAAGTCTTACAAGTTAGTTGAACGCAGGAAATCCAGGCATAAGCCTCACCTTAGAGTACAACGCAGGAAACTGGAACAAACTCACACTTGAGTAGAATTGCAGGAATCAAATCATAAAAAGTCCAAAACGTCAAAACCAGGAAAACCAGGAACATGCATCTGCTAACACAAACTATGATCTGACACTGAATGTTTGCCATGAGTCCAGTCTTATAGGGGGAAGGTGATTGTGGAATAGTTCACAGGTGGGATGACGAGGGAGTTGGAGACAGGTGAGTAATTGGGACTGCAGTGTGGAAATGAAAAGTGGGAGTGGC
Organism: Electrona antarctica; assembly: GCF_951216825.1. Taxonomy (NCBI): domain Eukaryota; kingdom Metazoa; phylum Chordata; class Actinopteri; order Myctophiformes; family Myctophidae; genus Electrona; species Electrona antarctica. The sequence continues at coordinate 37,583,054 of NC_136800.1, forward strand.
CAGGGCTGACATGGTCTGTGGAGAGACAGATCATGACAGTACCCCCCCCCTCAAGGGACGGATACCAGACGTCCCACAACATTGCCGAGGGACGAGCAGGGCGGGGGGGAGGGGGCCTGAGGCAAAGGACCAGAGCCAAGGGGATCTTCAGGGGGGCGGCCAGGACGACGGCCAGAGGGAGGGCTGGTGACTTCAGGGGGACGTCCAGGAGGATGGGAGGTGGCAGAACGAGCTCCATCGGGGGGGCGGCCAGGATGCTGGGATGAGACAGTGACATCATCCGGAGGGCGGCCCGGAGGTCGAGACGTGGATGCGTCGTCCGGAGGGTGGCCTGGAGGCCGAGACGAGGCTGTGGAGGCGCCGTCAGGAGGGCGGCCTGGAGGCTGAGATGAGGCTGCGGAGGCACCGTCAGGAGGGCGGCCTGGAGGCAGGGATGCAGGCGGAGCTGCCGACACTGGAGGCGGGACTGCAGGCGGAACTGCAGACAGAGCTGCAGGCGGGACTGCAGGCGGAGCTGCAGGCGGGACTGCAGGCGGAGCTGCAGACGGGACTGCAGGCGGAGCTGCAGGCGGGACTGCAGGCGGAGCTGCAGGCGGGACTGCAGGCGGAGCTGCAGGCGGGACTGCAGGCGGGACTGCAGGCGGAGGAGGCGGAGCTGCAGGCGGAACTGCAGGAGGAGGAGGCGGAGCTGCAGATGGGGCTGCAGGCGGAGCTGCAGGCGGGACTGCAGGCGGAGCTGCAGGCGGAACTGCAGGCGGAGGGGGTGGAGCTGCAGGCGGAGCTGCAGGCGGGACTGCAGGCGGAGCTGCAGACGGGACTGCAGGCGGAGCTGCAGACGGGACTGCAGGCAGAGCTGCAGGCGGGACTGCAGGCGGAGCTGCAGGCGGGACTGCAGGCGGAGCTGCAGGCGGGACTGCAGGCGGAGCTGCAGGCGGGACTGCAGGCGGGACTGCAGGCTCAGGACAGGCGGAGGATGCTGCAGACTCTGGAGGCGGGACCCCAGAGGACTCTGCACACCCAGGGGACGAGGAGGATGCTGCAGACTCTGGAGACAGGACCCCAGAGGACTCTGCACACCCAGGAGACGAGGAGGATGCTGCAGACTCTGGAGACGTGGAGGATGCTGCAGACCCTGGAGACGGAACCCCAGTAGACACTGCACATCCAGGAGACGAGGAGGATCCAGGAGACGTGGAGGATGCTGCAGACTCTGGAGACGGAACCCCAGTAGACACTGCACATCCAGGAGACGAGGAGGATGCTGCAGACTCTGGAGACGGAACCCCAGTAGACACTGCACATCCAGGAGACGAGGAGGATGCTGCAGACTCTGGAGACGGAACCCCAGTAGACACTGCACATCCAGGAGACGAGGAGGGTGCTGCAGACTCTGGAGATGGAGAGCCGGCAGACAGCATCGGACGGAAGCAGCCGAACAAAAAGCCCAGGGCCAGAGCTTCCATCACCTCGGTCCGAAACCGATCACCATTGGAGATGACCGACAAGGGCTCTGGCAGGTCACTGGCTGATAGGACTGTCGAGGGTGCAGAGGGCGCAGGCAGGACATCTAGGGAGATGGCTGGCAAGGGCTCTGGCAGGTCGGCAGTGGATATCACCGGTGAGGGTGCAGAGGGCACAGGCAGGTCAACAATGGAGACAGCAGGCTGGGAGGGCTGGTGGATGCTGGGCAGGCTGGGCCGTGGAGAACTGGGCGGTGGAGAGCTGGGCAGCAGAGGTTCCTGGTGGTGTTGGTGGCCACGCCTTCTCCTACCAGGCCCACGGTTCCCCCCACTGTCAGGACAGACGGGGCGGGTGGGCTTGGTGGCTGGGAGACCCCCCCGCCTGTTGACACAACGGGGCCCCCCCCTAGAAAAATAATCCATAGCCTGGGTGCCCTGCTGGTTAGCATCCAGGCTAGCGGGACGCAGGCTCATCACTCCAACCCCAACAAAATGAGGAGCTGGCTGGGAAGCATGTGGTGAGCTGGTGTCAAAGTTCTTAAGCCTCCCACAAACCACATGAAAATGGGGGACAAAATGGCTTGTCCATGGCCTCTCTGAAAACCACTGCTGCTGGACTGAAATCTCCCTTTGAAGTTCCGCACGCAGGTTAGGAGGAGAGGCCACCAGACGATTTACCACACCTTCAAAAATCAACACCTTCCTTGTCAACACTAATAACTCTGCTGGGTTCATCTTTATGGTCAGATCATACTGTTGTGATGCAGAGATGAATTGAACCCAATGTGCAGAGTCACAGGAAACAAGTGTTGATTTTAAGGTATTTAATAATGAAAATAGGCAAAGTCTTTTACATGGAAGTTGCACGCAGGAATCAAAGCACAAAACTCACATAGAGTAGAACACAGGAAACCGGAACAACACTCACACTTGAGTAGAAAAGCAGGAATCAAATAATAATAGTCCAAAATGTCAAAACCAGGAACAGGAAAAACCAGGACCATGCATCTGCTACAAATAAACTATGATCTGACACTGAATGTTTGCCATGAGTCCAGTCTTATAGGGGGAAGGTGATTGTGGAATAGTTCACAGGTGGGATGACGAGGGAGTTGGAGACAGGTGAGTAATTGGGACTGCAGTGTGGAAATGAAAAGTGGGAGTGGCCAGGGCTGACATGGTCTGTGGAGAGACAGATCATGACACAAACATGTTTATATTACTCCTAAACATTTTGCCAAACATCTCACACAGTCCTATCCTCCTGGTGGAGACCTGTGCCCAGAAGGGCACTTTTTCTAGTCTGAAAATGAAATTGTTGTGTGGTAGGCCTACATGCTGAGGATGACCACATTGTTGTGGTAGGCCTACATGCTGAGGATGACTACATTGTTGTGTGGTAGGCCTACATGCTGAGGATGACTTAATTGTTGTGTGGTAGGCCTACATGCTGAGGATGACTTAATTGTTGTGTGGTAGGCCTACATTCTGAGGATGACTACATTGTTGTGTGGTAGGCCTACATGCTGAGGATGACTTCATTGTTGTGTGGTAGGCCTACATGCTGAGGATGACTTAATTGTTGTGTGGTAGGCCTACATGCTGAGGATGACTTCATTGTTGTGTGGTAGGCCTACATGCTGAGGATGACTACATTGTTGTGTGGTAGGCCTACATGCTGAGGATGACTACATTGTTGTGTGGCATGATTTTTTTTTTTAAACCCTTTTTTTCTCATCATTTTTTTTGACAGGCAGGCAGGCCAATAGGCGGAAGGCCACCAGGAAAGGTCCGGGCGTGCTGCCATTCTGCCAGTGCCATCATGATAATTTCACTGTACCTGTATCAGTGAGTGACAAATAAACCCTCTACAAAGGGTTGTGTAGTTGTCTGTTGGTTTGTATAATTTATGTTGTTCTGTAAAAGAGGTGGTATTAGGGCTTGTTTGTTTGTGTGTGCCTCGACGGAGTGGGCGGTAGAGTTTCTGCTATCTGCGCGCTGGTTGTGGTGGGCCGGTCTGGGCCAAATTCACGCGAAAATGACCGGGCCGGATTTTTGTCCCAGTCCAGCCCTGTCTGAGCTACAAATGGATACATTAACACTAAGGATTTTAATGTGTTCCCATTTTGCTGCTGGTCATATTTGACATAACCTATTCAACCTCACATCCCACATGCAATCATCCCTGGACCCTGATACATACATAAACATGAACATTACCATGGAAACCACACTGACGGAGACCACCAAAAACCAAGAGCAGAGCAACGAGTGTATTTCTGTCCCAGGGTCAGGAATGAAAATGTCCCTGCTTTCACATCAAGGTTTTTCATCAACACATTAAATAGGCAATTGGAAAATTATACACAGATAAATGTGGCAACTACACAAATACATCTATCTAAGGCAAGGCAAGGCAAGAAAAGCTTAAATGTCGCCGAGCTGCATTTTGGTTTGTGACAGCAGTACCAAAATAGAGCAAATACAATATAGACATATAAACACACATAAAAATAGTTATGGTAGCCTATATAGTTAGGGCCCCCACATCACTGTTGTCATTGAAACATCCAGAACCATGAGAAGAAGCAGCAAGGAAGAAAGAAAAATGGGGGCACAGTGTCACTCACATCTACAGGAAATCGCAGGGGAGCAAATTAAAGTCAGTGTGTAAAGAGTGCTGGGAGTCCAACAAGATTGCCTGAGCTCTCTCTCCTGCTCTGATTTAGTACCAAAGATTGTTTTTGATTTACACCAGTAACCTCATATGGCACACATGCACAATTTTTCCCATCATGTTTAAGATTGTCAAATCAACAATTCTGACAGATACCACCAGTGAAGATTACATTTAGGCAATCTTGCCTTTGCCTGTTGCCTACAAATAAAACATCTATTGTAAGTGTATCATCCAGGATAATTCTCACGTATTGATACTGCTGTACTGCAGTCACAGGCTCTTAGAGCCTGTACTGTATATTGGTGGCAGGAGCAAGAGAAGTAGGGGTGGGTTTCCAGTTAAAGCCAATGACCAACGCTCATTTCACGTGTTTGTTGATGTGACCGATATGGCCACTAGGGGTGTCAAAAAAAATCGATCATAATAATAATATGTCGCTTTTGGTTCTGCATTCCAACCATAGATTCGATGACGTTCAAGGCTTTAAATGACCATTTCACAATTGACCCTCCACCTTACGACTTACAGTAAGTTTAGCAGTAGTAGTAGTATATCCCTGGCAACACACTTCTGATCTCTTTCATTTGAGTAGTGCCCCTCTGATAAAAGGCTAGTATCTTCAGATTCAATAATAGTTGTTTGAGGGATTGATGTATCTATCTGCCTGTCTGTCTGCCCATCGACACTGTAGTATTGTTATTTGTTATTTTAGATTGTCATTCTGAGGTCAGCACTGAATGCACTTCTTTGATCAAAGTCAGCAGAATGTGTCCTACTCTACACCACGGCAGATAATGACACGTTGCCAGTGTTGGTACGTTCTGACCCTCAAAGGTTTGAATTCTGTCCAACCTTCTCTTTTGATGTCTTATCGACAGCCGTCTGTGCGTATGTGACGCTCGAGTCAGAACGTACTGTGCTTGTCAGCTAAAATCCTCAAGGTTCCAAACACTCTGAATACCTGCAGATTTGAGCCAAAGGTTTACAACCAAATCGAACGGTGAATTGCTGGCCCATATATCTATAGGGTGCTAAATTTAGACATGTGACTGCCTTGGATCTATCAAGAATTACTGTAGGTGCTCTGGATCCCTTTATTGCGTGATGGCTACAATTTGTTTCCCCAATGCCCACAGTACCTCAATCTATCTCGGCCCAAGATAGGAACGCAAGCTGATGGATAGCAGCTGAGATTCTCACAGACACATGCATGTGTACACACACACAATAAAACCTATAGCTCCGCTATCTATACTCTCCTTGCTCCGGCATGCGTGTGTGTGTGTGTGTGTGTGTGTGTGTGTGTGTGTGTGTGTGTGTGTGTGTGTGTGTGTGTGTGTGTGTGTGTGTGTGTGTGTGTGTGTGTGTGTGTGTGTGTGTGTGTGTGTGTGTGTGTGTGTGTGCATGCACTGTACTCCATCTGCCTGCACAGATGGGGAAAACACGGCAATAGCTGAGAGATAAGAACAAAGACAGGAGGACATAGATCATTTTCTCAGCTCATTCATAACGGGACTGATTTGTCTTAGTGGTGCAGTTTGATCAATTTGAGATAAATACATTCCCTCACAAACACATAACTGTATGCGAGCACGCGTGCTGCATGCTGCGTACACACACGCACACACACACACACACACACACACACACACACACACACACACACACACACACACACACACACACACACACACACACACACACACACACACACACACACACACACACACACACACACACACACACACACACACACACACGCACGCACACACACACGATCTCAACCCTTGCGTCCTTCGATCCGCCCATCAATTCAACAGAGAAAGTATAGGAGGGAGGGAACACTGCACGCTACATCAATGCTTTCCTGGCTAAGTGCAATTGACTCATGCTTATTTCCCAAATGACACATATCGGACTGGCCCACCGCTGCAGGGGCTGTAGGACGCACGGGGCCAACAGCCTGTCCCTCTCTCACGCAACCTCTCCCTGTGTCTCTCACTCACAGCCTCCACATTTCGTCAGGGAATTTCTCCGCGGGGAATCAATGATGTTTGTTTAATTATTGGGTGAATTTAATCAGCGGCACAGCGGTAATTACTGCCTCGCGACCCAGCAGTAGCCATCAGGAAGTCATTCAGTTTCCAGCAATTTGGGCTCCCATAATCCCGTAGTAATTAAGAGCACTGCGGTTAAATTGCTGCAGAGGTATCGAGGTGGTGGAAAGAGTTACTGATTAATTGCATTATTACGTCATACTTCATAGTAAAAATGACTCTGAAGCTGATGCACATACAGTAGTAACTATATTAAGTCCTCAAGGTCTCTACTATACACCTGTTTTCTCTCTAGTCGACACAGGAAATATCTTTACCGGAAATGTGAAGCTATAGGGTTTGTGTAGTTCTAATAACCTTGAGTGAACAAGGTCTTCTGACCTACAGTACCCGGTGTGGCTGGGTATGTGACGGAATGAATGATAAATCCTGCAAAGTGCAAACCGATGCCTCCCTGCTTAGCACTCAGCATCCAAGGCTGGATTGACATACTAGTGTCATCCAGGGAGTGTGTATATAGTATTAGTACATCATATCAATCTGCCTCATGCTCCTGACCTATGGGTCACATGGCTTGGGAACCAACAAAGGCTACACTTTACTTGACATATATACCTGACTTTGCAGGGTCGTTTCAAAAGTCTCTCTTTTGCGCTTTCACTTGATTTTGTTAGAACTTCAAGACTAACTTTACAGTGCCATCTAAAATGCTTACCACTACATACAGTAACTGCAACACCGTTGTACAACCGGCCTATCCCTGCACTCACTTTACCATTTCAGTTCATGGTCCCATTGAAATTAATATGAAATATCTGCCGTAAAAAGTAGAACTTCACTGCCTTTGGCATTATGAAGATGAACAGGATTGAACTAAGTCATTATTATACTGCACATGCATATACTGTATATGCTACTACTCTTTTCTCAATATCAAGCAAAGGAAATAGACAAAGGGACATGGAATCATATAATGACTCACATGCTCACATGAAACATACAAATTATAGTATAAAATATATAATTGTTAAGGTGTTAAGGTGTTCATTACCATGAACACAAAATCCAATGAATCATACTCAAATCACATAGAATCCCATGTTGAAGGGCCTCTATAGAATGCACTTCCAAAACCGCATTCACATCTTTACACAAGTGTCCTTGAGCCCCACGACTGTCACAGCCCTGGGTAGGCCACCCAGCCTGGCGGAGAGGAGCGCACGTTTCTAGTTGATATTCAAATTGGACCTCACAGCTGGAATTTACATATTGTGTCTGAGATCCACTGTGAATCACATTATAATATAACTCTGAGAGTATACATGTAACCAAATGGAGCCATAAGGGTCCATTTGGTTACATTTGTATACTCTCAGAGATAAAAAAGCATGATGAAAAGCCAGGCGTGAGGGAAGGGAACCGAAAGCGCTCCGCTGTGTATTGGCTGTGTGTCAACTGAAGTAGTTCCCTGAGCCCCAGTGTACCTCATTAGCTTTCAAATGGCAGCTGTGGTGCATGCGGCGTGTAGCCCCGTGGAAGTAGGTCGAAAAAGTGTCTGACCACTTTCCGGGGCAGGGTAAGATATGGATCCGAGGGAGATCAATGAAAGTCTGCAGAGCGCAGCGCATGTTGTGTAAGAGAGCAGCCTGCATCAAAGCCAATGGAATAGAAAATGGGTTTTGTTTGCCTAACCCATTTTGCAAACGGCTGACTGATGTCACAGCCAAACTGATGCATCATGCAAGGCTCCGTTCGGTGTTAGTGGAGAAGAGTATTATCCTACTTACTGTACAGAATGTGATGTACAGTATACTGCAGCTGTACAGGCCTGTGTACAGTGGTGGAGGAAAAAGTGCATTTACAAGTACTGTATTTAAGTCATTTGTAACTTTGTACCTTACGTGAGTATTTCCAATTTCCAATACTTTTACTACTCCACTACATTTCAGAGGCAAATATTGTACTTTTACTCCACTACATTTATTTGAAAACCTTACGTATTAGTTACTTTGATTATTATTACAAAACATACATTAAACACTTCAGCCCTATATACATTTCGGCCATTTGAAAATAGCCGATCTACAAGCTCATAATGCGTCGCGATGCGACGCATTGTGAGCTTGTAGATCTGCTATTTTCAAAATATTTTTATACATTTGAAAACTTGACATGGGACATTCTGCATATTGAGTACTTTCTACTTTTGGTACTTAATTACAATTTCATACGAATACTTTTGTACTTTTACTCAAGTCAATTTTGAATTCCGGACTTTTACTTGTAACGGAGTATTTCTATATTGATACTTTTACTTAAGTAAAACATGCAAGTACTTTTTCCACCACTGCGTACAGCAGCTGTACAGGCCTGCGTCAGTGTGGTACACTATAGGCAGTATCAAGGACAGGGATTTGAATTTGAACCAGAGCACTTCCCCCAGGGCGGTTTGAGAACATCGTTCCCCAGGAGTGATGGCGCATGACATTTTGACGTATGACTTGATATTTGGCTGACTGGGGGGAATATTAGCCGAGGTACAGAGTCCCATACCCTTCCAAAATCTCTGCTGGCTTTTCTTTTAAGATATTCCAACGAAGCATATCCTAGGGACTTAAAGTTCAGTATTTTGTCAAGAACAGGGCGTCTGTGACTGATCAATCAAGCAAAATATTTTGGAGGGACTTAACTATATACACCACCTTATTACGCAATGTAGCACGCAGCAGACATTTCCAATTTTCTGTTTAATTACAACCCTAACCCTAACAAAGACGAAACTCATTTAGATGGCAATCGGCTCAGAAAATTCTGCATGCCGACATGACAAATTAGTAGCTTTACAATTTGCTTCGTTATTACTTTCAACTCCAGTCACTTCTCCACGAGTAAACAACAAGATCACAACCTGCATTCGAAAATACCAATCACAGTCAGAGCTGAATCCATTTTATCTCCCCAACTTATTAAACAAAGCACTTGTAGGACACAATTATATGATAGCTAATACTGCTAGTTTGCCTAATTTGTTTACAAGCCAAGACAGGTTTGCTTCCATGTAATTTGTTTTCAAGCATATTAGCCCCAAGAGAAGAAAATTAAACCATATTGATTTTGGCTCCGGTTTTGCAGGAATGAGTAAGAAAAGTCTATCCCTTACCAGGGTTGGGAAGTAACGGATTACATGTAACGCCGGTACGTAATCAGAGTACAAAAAAACGGTAACTGTAACGTCTTAGAGTACATTTTAAAATGTGTAATCTGGATTACAGTAACGGAGGTATAGTAACGGGGGTTACAGGCTTGGTTACATTCTCCCCTTCCCCTCATCAATCTTAGGGCTTCAAATAAGTTAAAACACCAAACAATAAAATAACCAGTCGATTATGCATGATAAATGATCATCAGTGCGCTGTGTCGCTGCTGCTGCCCATGCAGCATGCACTGCACACTGTGGGCACACGAGCAGCACACGAGCGTCGGTCCCCCAGCAGCACCAATGGTTTTCCCCGCCGTCAGAATCTAACTCTCCACTGTCTCCAGTCCCCATATACCATATTTATATTATATTATATTGTATAGCGTGATCTGTAGCCAGCGGACACTGACAGCTCTGTAACCTCACCAGCAAACGGTTCGACAACATCACAAAAATTAAATCCACTCACCAGAGAATTCCAAAAAACGAAAACGATAATCTTGACAGGGCTCTAAAGCTAACTGATTGGTCCAATATTTTGTGTAGTCAAGATATAGAGTAGTAGTCAGAATGTTGTGACAACTATAAACAGAGTAGTGTCTCCATTCATAAAGAAGGTGAAGTCTAGACCTAGAAAAAATAACACTCTGCCATGGCTCAATGGCGCCCTCTGGCAGCAGATGAGGGAGCGAGATTTTGTTCTAAAGAGATCACTTAAAACGGGTTACAGCAGTGATAGGCAGATTTTCACAAGCATTCAAAATAAGGTAGTAAGAAATCTAAGGAAAGCAAACGCTGATTTCTTTATCAAAGTAATAGAAGATGCAAGGGGAAATGGAAAATTGATCTGGGAAAACCTTAATAAATTAATTGGGAGAAATGAGGATCAGTAAACAAGGGAATATGAACTTAAAGTGAATGGAATCCTAACTCTAGACCATGATGTAATTGCAAACACCTTTAATAGTTTTTTCATTAATTCAGTTGAGGAACTGGCCCAAAGTTTCTCCAGTAGAACTTGGACATGTATTCCGATTAATGATGATAAGCCTATTTTTAGGATAGGAGAAATCACGGAATCTGCAGTGGTAGAGATTATGAGCTCCTTACGAGACTAAAAAGCAAAGGACGCTTACAACATGGACACAACTTTTCTAAAAACACACAAGGAGGCCTTAGTCTGTCCTATAGTTCAATTGATAAATCTATCAATAAAGCAATGCATTTTCCCAAGTAATTGGAAAACAGCTGTTGTAACACCCATTTTTAAGGCTGGTGACCAATCAAATGTGTCAAATTATAGGCCCATTAGCATTTTACCTGTTGTGTCCAAAGTGGCTGAGAAATGGGTTTCACAACAACTGACTGCTCATTTAAACTCAGGCCACAATCCTTTGCACCCAATCCTTTGCGCCAGAGGACCTCTGGACCTTAAAAAGGCATTTGACACTGTAGACCATCAGGTACTCTTGTCAAAGCTTTCCTTCTTTAACTTCTCTACTGAAACTGTCAAATGGATGCATTCATATTTAGCAAATAGGAAGCAAAGTGTTCGTGTTGGCAATATTCAGTCATCATATCTCAACTGTAACATTGGTGTCCCTCAGGGATCAATAATGGGCCCTATTTTGTTTAGCTTATATATAAATGATCTGCCTTCTATCTGTCCAACTGTCTCCATACAAATGTATGCTGATGACACAGTTCTTTATACACATTCTAAAAACAAACAACTAGCAGCAGATAAATTAACTGCAGCCATGGTCCATGTATCTGATTGGTTGAGGAACTCATGTTTACACCTCAACACAAACAAAACTGTCTGTTTTTCTCACGCAACTCTACAGAACCTGACATTGACATTCTTGTCAAAGGTAACAGTATTCAGGTAGTATCAGAATTTAAATATCTTGGAATCACACTAGACTCAAATTTGGGGTGGCCGTGGGTAGTGAGATTCCAAGGGGGAGTGGAATGATACGATAGATACTGCTCAAATGGCACACCAGGCTATGCATTGCTCATGATGCGGACATAACCGTAACTCCATGGATGGCTCCATGGCTTAGCGTTGATTTCTAGATGCAAACTGAATCAGTCCGCGATTAATTACAGCTGTGGATCGCATTGCGCATTGTGAAGTCAAACTGGTTCACTCAATCGCGCATATAACAATTGCGCTAGCAAGCTTATTTGTATCTCTCTCTCTCTGTGTGTGTGTGTGTGTGTGTGTGTGTGTGTGTGTGTGTGTGTGTGTGTGTGTGTGTGTGCGCGCGTGCGTGTGTCTGCATGCGGCCTGCCTGTCTGTCTGCCAGCTCTGTCTGTCTGTCTGTCTGTCTGTCTGTCTGTTAGTTGTTAAAGTGCCATTTTTTTTCTCAATAGGCCTACCAATTTGTACAGCATGCCTTAATTTGGCTGTATACATATATTATTTATATTTGTATATTTATTATAATGATTAGGAATTATTATTATAATGATTAGGAATTAATTTGCCTTTTGTGCAAACCCGTGCCTAGCCGAATAGGACTACATTTTAACATGAATCATAATGGTGGTACTTGAGAGCCAAATATTTTCTGAGGTGGTACTTGTTGTAAAAAGGTTGAGAACCACTGATTTAACAATATTTCTGTAGTTTTTTCTTAATTTCATATAGGCTCAACATTCTGCTCTGGTTATCAATGGTAAAACTTGTTTTATCTAATTAAATAGAGGTTTGCTTAAAAGTAATCCAAAAGTAACTGAAAGTAACCCGTTACTTTTTAAATTGTGGTACTCGGATTACGTTACTGACTACAATTTATAGCAAGTAACTTGTAACTGTAGGGGATTACTTTTTTAAAAGTAACCCTCCCAACCCTGTCCCTTACTTACATTCTGTCAGTTACATATTTAGCCACTTAACCCTATATATATATATATGTTATCTTTCCATAATGTTTGCCTCAGAATAGGGACAATAGGGTTCATGTTGTTACACATGCTTCCAACTCCCCCCTGACAGGTGAAAAGAAGTGGCTTGGACTCCTTATGCATAGAAGAAAGCATTAGGTCAGTCCGTTGCTCTCCCCAGTTTGGCAGAGGGAGTACAGCGTCCAGGATTACATTAGATAATTGACACTGGGTGAAAAAATGGGTTGCAAAATCGTGGTATATATTAAAAAATAAATAAACATCATGAAACTGGCATCAGTCTAACTGATTATCAGAACACCCTGTGACAGACCATCTATCTGTCTCTAGTGTGGATACGTAGGTGTGCCTTCAGGTTATCTAATCTAGTATAGTTCTTTCCACATTGTTGGAAAGGTTTTTGTGTGTGGATACACAGTTGATTCTTGTAGGAATTTGAAAAGTTGAAACTCTCTCCACAGTACACTCTTTACAGTGGTAAGGTTTTTCTCCAGTGTGGATACGCTGGCGTGACCTCAGATCGCCTGGAAAGGAGCCAGCTTAGGTGGTTCGGGCATCTGGTTAGGATGCCTCTCGGGCGTCTCCCTTGGGAGGTCCTCGACGCACGTCCCACTGGGAGGAGACCCCGGGGCAGACCAGGGCGCAGTTGGAGTTAACACATCGACTCGCTGGCCTTGGATGTTGCTCTGGAGAGGGAAGTCTGGAACACTCTGATGGAGCTGTTGCCCCCGCGACCCGACTACGGATAAGCGGTTGAAGATGGATGGATGGATGGATGGATGGATGGATGGATGGACTTCAGATTACCTAATTTACTGAAGCTATTGCCACATTGTGTACAATGGAAAGGTTCTTCTCCTGTGTGGACAGACACGCTGGTGTTTAATGCCACAGACGAAAAACAGTCTAAGTCCACACTATTGATCCATAATATATAAATGATAGATATGGGTTCAGGACAACGAGGCCTTTTCGTGGAGGGGTCAGTCTGAAATTTGGACTTTTTTTCTTTGGAACTTTTTTTCGTCTGTGGTACTCAGTTTTAAAACTCTTGTCCCATTGTTTACAATGGAAAGGTTATTCTCCAGTGTGACTACGCTGATGTGTCTTTAAATTACCTGACTGAATGAAACTCTTGCCACACTCGATAAAGAGATAAATGATTACATTGGAAAGGTTTTTCTCCAGTATGGATACGCTGGTGATTCTTGAGGATAAACGCATTAAAACTCTTGTCACAATGATTTCAGTGAAAAAGGTTTTTCTCCGGTATGGATACGCTGGTGGTGTGCCTTTAGATAGCTCAACTTATTGAAACTCTTGTCACACTGGTTACAGATGTGGGGTTTCTTCCTAATCCGTGTGATGTGTTTTTGGTCTTGGTTGAGTTAAAATCTTGGTGTGTTGCTGACTGTGAGATCTCGGTTGGTCTATTTCTCCTAGTTTCTGGCTGGCTGAGGAGCTGGTTATTTGCTGACAGGCTGCTGAGGGGATCTGTCCATTCTTCCACATTTGCCAGTAGAGGTTGTTGTGGCTCCTCTGAGATGGGAAAACGTATGGACACTGAGACCTACTGGAGACCTGGGAAGAGACTGGGACCTGACTCCTTCCAGGAGTCAAAGCTGCTGCTATACTTGGACTATGATGGGAACATAGTGTATGTCTGTTGGGGATGGAAGATCACCGTCTCACTCTGTCTCTTTCCTCACTGTTGTTGTCTAATTTCTCTCTCTTTGGCTCTCTCTGGCTCTCTCTCTCTCTCTGGCTCTCTCTCTGGCTCTCTCTCTCTCTCTCTCTCTCTCTCTCTCTCTTTCTCTCTCTCTCTTTCTACAGACCCTGGTCTGGACCCTGAGAGGGAGAGGGGGGGGTGTGATGGGGCGGGGCGGGTATAGATTGGGTATGTCATACCCCCGAACAGGGACGAAATTTGCTCATGTCACTATGACATAACCATATAAGGAGTTCCCAATGCAGCTATAAGCCCAGATATGGAGTGTGCTATCTAACCTCAATCTGTTGTCATGGCATCAGGCGCAAACAAACCAGTCAGATCCATATATGGGCACAAAAGGGAGCATGCCCTATTATGAGCCAAACCTCTAGTGTATGTAAACAACCCTCCATGTGCAGTAGTTTACAATCACTAGCTGTCCCGATACCCCCTTGTGAAGAGCCCTATGATGAACCCTTTACAATCACTAGCTGTCCCGATACCCCCTTGTGAAGAGCCCTATGATGAACCCTTTAAACAACCCTCCATGTGCAGTAGTTTACAATCACTAGCTGTCCCGATACCCCCTTGTGAAGAGCCCTATGATGAACCCTTCCCTGATGAAAAAGCTCCCTCCTCCTGCATGCATGTGCCTCAGGCAAAAATGCAAACGTGACCTTCAGTTTAATCATCCCCATCGACTGGCATATCCACCCCATTCTGGCTTTCATTTCATATTATTATGAGTCGCGTCTGAAATGTGTGCCCAGTGCTCGTTTTGAGCGATATAATTCTGAGGTTGGCAGCGTGAACTCGGCTCCCCCTGTGGTTAGCGCTTAGCGGTAGCCTAAAGGTCAGTAGAACAGTTACAAGCTTTTGCAAAGGGTGGTATTCACACCCAAGTGTTTCTGTTAACATCACGTCCTTTCCGCCCGTAATTTACTGAGACAAATTGACGGAGCATATAGAAGTCACGTTTTTCATGCTGCATCATAAAGTATTAATTTAATGCAAAAACTTAATTTATTCTGTGATCCAAACACCGCCATTTTGTCGATAAAAAGGTTGTTTTTTTCCCCTCGTTCTATTTTACTATGTAAGTGGAATGATTGCTAAGTGTGTGCTCAGAATGAGAATAGTGCCTTTTGTGAGCTAAGGACATATTAAGCTAATGACACCATCCTGGCTAATTACAGACAGATGGAAGTTTCACCAAGACAAATAATTGCCATAGTCCTTAATCACATGTGCGATTAACTGGCAAATGGAGATGCATAGCTGTTTGTTGGCACAAATGCTCCATTAAAGAGATGGGTGCTTTTTGGATCTGAGGTGAACATAAAGTGGGTGCTAAAAGGTTCCTCTCGCCATTGTTGATACACTGACTTAACTCATCCACCGCTAAAAGACAGTAGCAATAGTTCAGCACAGGCCACTATAGATGTGTTTTTTAGAACGAGAGTTGTAAGATTTGTCTTAAATCATGATTATGATGTTATCAATTTAAGCCCCTTTAAAAAGAAGTTAAAAACATCTTTGTCCTGGAGGCACTTTGTGAAAAATAAGTCAAATCAGTACTTTAATTAATAATTGTCTGAGGACGACGTGGAGAATATTATAACAAATATTATAAAAAAGCCTTTTAGGTCTGAACAAAATCACTGAAACGTTGAATGAAATGAAGACGCAAGCCCATAAAATGGTATTCACTTTTTGAGTGGTGCAACCACTCCAAGGAACAGCAATGTCCGTGTTCACCTAACTAACTATGTGACCACTATGTCACTATGAGCACGAGTACCAATGAGTACCAAAAGTGGCGCTGTTGTGCCAGAAACAGAGAGAGAGATAGTGCTGCACTGCTGCCTGCTAATGAGAGACAGAGAGAGGGGGGGGGGGGGGGGGGGGGGGTTGCACCACTCAGTTCACACAGGTGTGATTTTTATGTGAAGGACATCGCCAGTGCATGTTTAATTTTGTTTTGTTTTGTCATAAATTACAGTAAAAATAGTAAAAAATAGATACAAGCTCACATGTGCCACACATTGATAGCTTGTGGATCAGCCATTTTGTAAAACATTAGAACGTGAAATTTATCTCTCTGTGGAATTTAGAAATATTTAATCAATGAAGCATTTCCTGAAAAGTAATCCATGTCCTAAACTTTAGGACATACAAGGTTTCAAATTCCACCCAACAGTGATAATCTGTATACTGAAAGCCTTTTCCTTCTATATTAGGTCACAGGGTAACACATTTCAATCTGAGCCTACAGATTAGCATACATGTACATGTGAGAATGAATTTGAGAATAATGTCACATATGTGCAATGAATTCAATTACATTTTCTGTGAATGTGACTTTTGACCAGTTATCCTATATTACAATTGAAAACATGTGCCCAAAAGCACGCACAGGAACAAAAGGCACCAGCTACTACGTCACTGACACGCTGCAACACGCTGCAACACACACTGCAACAACACACTAACACGTCACACACTTACCCTCCGCGTCGTTGGTTCCCTATCTCCTCATGTCGCGCCGCACGGCCACAGTCGACACCAGCCGCGTAAACACTGTCATCGCACTGCCACTAAAGCCGGCTCCCGTCCACACTCGCAAACAATATCAATATCAATAATAAACACAAACACGCCACAAGCACCGACACCCCCGCCTAATTTCTTGCCACGTCTATGAAAACAAGCACAGAAAAAATGCCATTCAACACGCTACTTACACACACTACCACTCGCTTACAATACGCGGACCTGGCAACACTACATTCCCTCTCCCATTGGCTCACAGCCCACCACGTGACCCACACAGGGAGGGAGACGATTGCGTGATGCTTCTATGTACAGGATTCTATAGGTCACCACTTTTGGTGTGACACACACACGGCTTCTGTTTACTAGAAGAAGAAGAACTACACAGCGCACACTCTGATTCTAACTTGGACACTTACCATCATGCTAACGGCTCCCGTCCACACTCGCAAACAATATCAATATCAATAATAAACACAAACACGCCACAAGCACCGACACCCCCGCCTAATTTCTTGCCACGTCTATGAAAACAAGCACAGAAAAAATGCCATTCAACACGCTACTTACACACACTACCACTCGCTTACAATACGCGGACCTGGCAACACTACATTCCCTCTCCCATTGGCTCACAGCCCACCACGTGACCCACACAGGGAGGGAGACGATTGCGTGATGCTTCTATGTACAGGATTCTATAGGTCACCACTTTTGGTGTGACACACACACGGCTTCTGTTTACTAGAAGAAGAAGAACTACACAGCGCACACTCTGATTCTAACTTGGACACTTACCATCATGCTAACACGACCGCGTCGACACCTGGCGTGGTACAAGCGGGACAAACCCAGGCGCATATATGGATACCAACAACAACACTACACGCACACGCGCGCCCTGCAACAACAAACAGCTACGTACAGTGTGTGTGTGTGCGTGCGTGCGTGCGTGCGTGCGCGGGGGGGGGGAATTTGGATCGCCTCGCGATGCCGCGACAATGGCACTACACTACACAGGGCTCGCCAGTGCCACTACGTACTCGCATTTGCGACTTACAATATCACCGTGCGAATTGTAACATTGTGACTGAGTGACTGTGTGTGTGTGTGTGTGTGTGTGTGTGTGTGTGTGTGTGGGGTTTGATTTCAGCATGTTTTGCAGTGCACACCATGGGACAAATCGGCTTTTCACCCCCTGCCACTGTGCCCACAAACGCATGTACAAGAGGAAAACAATCTAAACATTATATACTAACGTCAGCATCGGGCAGATTAACACACACAAGCGTTATTAGTTGAGTTTTCTTATTGAAGTGCCTCTGATTTGTAACTGTGCGTTTATGTCAGTCACCGCTGCGATCCGTTGTTATTCAGCCACCAGCAGCAACATACGCACGGACTGGAGAGAGGCGACGTGTTTCTCTCCCTTCGGCTCATGTAGCCCTCATTGTAACTACAAATATTGTTCCCGAAGACACAATGTGGGGTCACTGCAATCCAAAATATTGTAGGCCTACTATAATGCAGTCAAGGTCCCCACAAAAACATACTACAGTATGTTCTGCTCCATTCTCAACATCTTTTGGTTTCCAAAAACACTAACTTATTGTAAGTAAACCACAACAGTAAAAAGCAGTTTCATGTGTGCTTATTTTAAATTACTTTAATTTGCTTTGATGTGAAAATAAAATACAACAAATAATAATAATACCCATCTGTTAATACATGTGAAGGGCACAATACTGGGTTTAAAAACACAGCTGAAACATGAAGTGGAGTCTGTCAAATCTCGCAATTTCCTTCTTCCCATTGCGCTGCAACGGAACTAGGATGAGCCGCCCGAAGGGCGGCGAAATTCTAGTCTATTATACAATTGAAAAGGTGTGCCCAAAACGCTGTTCCCAACCCAGGAACAAAAGCCACCAGCTACTACGTCACTCCAAGAGTGTCTGACACACTGCAACACACACTGCAATAACCCACTAAACACACTAACACGTCACAGACTTACCCTCCGCGTCGATCCACGGCTATCTCCTCATGTCGCGCAGCACGCCCACACTGAACACCATCCGCGTAAAAATTGTCATCGCACTGCCACTACAGCCGGCTCCCGTCCAGACTCACAAACAACATCAATATCAATAATAAACACAAACACGCCACAAGCACCGACACCCCCGCCTAATTTGTTGCCACGTCTATGACAACAAGCACAGAAACAATGCCATTCAACACGCTACTTACACACACTACCACTCGCTTACAATACGCGGACCTGGCAACACTACATCCCCTCTCCCATTTGCTCAAAGCCAACCACGTGACCCACGAGAGCTTTTATGTTTCTGCAACACCGGAAGTTACACGCTACACACACACACATTAGAAGAACAACACGAACACAACACTACACACACACACACACACACGGGCCACTGTTGCCAGGTCTATCAAAACAGGCCCAGAAACAAGCAAACAGACCCAGAAACAAAGCCTTTCACCACGCTACTTACACACACTACAACTCGCTTACAATTCACGACCCTGGCAACATTGTTCCCCGTCTTCCACAACACACACAGTCCCACACAGACACACACACACTGATTCGGACTTGGATGGACAGCGGCGCGATTACATAAATACACCGTTTAATTCATGCAAACACGACAATTGCACCACCAGTTTCATTAATGTAAACACGACAATTGCGCGACCCGTTTAATTCATGGAAACATGACAACTGCGACGCACCGAGGCGCATGGATTCTGTGTGTGTGTGTGTGTGCGTGACTGTGTGTGTGTGTGTGCGTGCGGGGTGACTCTGAATTGGAGTGTTTATGTCAGTCAGCGATGCGATCCATTGTTATTCAGCCAGGAAAACAATCTAAACATTATATACTAACGTCAGCATCGGGCAGATTAACACACACAAGCGTTATTAGTTGAGTTTTCTTATTGAAGTGCCTCTGAATTGTAACGGTGTGTTTATGTCAGTCAGCGATGCGATCCGTACCAGCACCATATGCACGGACTGGAGAGAGGCGAAGTGTTTCTCTCCCTTCGGCTCATGTAGCCCTCATTGTAACTACAAATATTGTTCCCGAACAAACAATGTGGGGTCACTGCAATCCGCAATCCAAAATAATGTAGCCCTACTATAATGCAGTCAAGGTCCCCCAAAAAATATACTACAGTATGTTCTGCTCCATTCTCTACAGCTTTTGGTTTCCAAAAACAGTAATTTATTGTAAGCAAACAAAAACAGTAAACAGCAGTTTCATGTCTGCTTATTTTCATTTACATTAATTTCCTTTGATGTGAAAATACAACAAATAATAATAATACCCATCCGTTACTACATGTCAAGGGCACAATACTGGAGTGGAGTCTGTCAAATCCCGCTATTTCCTTCTTCCCATTGCGCTGCCCACGGAACTAGGATTCGCCGCCCGAAGGGCGGCGAAATTCTAGTAGTTGTACAAGCAAAGCCTGTTTGTGCCTGCATCCTTCACAACACAAAATAAATTGGTTAATAATCCATTTGGATTTTGCCGTATCACTTTGTGTATGCTTTTAGTATTTTTGAGTGGTGCAACCACTCCAAGGAACAGCAATGTCCGTGTTCAACTATGTTTGTGACTATGTTTGTGTGTGACTATGTTTGTGTGTGACCAGTACCAATGAGTACCAAAGGTGGCGCTGTTGTGCCAGAAACGGAGAGAGAGAGAGATAGTGCTGCACTGTTGCCTGTTAATGAGAGAGAGAGAGGGAGGGGGGGGGATTTGCACCACTCAGTTCACACAGGTGTGATTTTTTTAATCACAATCCAAACTTAACTAACTTGTATAAGCTTAGGTCAACAAACATAAAACGGTTGTGCTCTTTCTTTCAAATACATTACATTAGTCAAACCAGTTGCACACGTGGTTGCAATGTAGTAGCATGTGGGAGCCTCCCCCCTATTCCTACTATAATGTAGTAGCATGTGGGAGCCTCCCCCCTATTCCTACTATAATGTAGTAGCATGTGGGAGCCTCCCCCCTATTCATACTATAATGTAGTAGCATGTGGGAGCCTCCCCCCTATTCCTACTGTAATGTAGTAGCATGTGGGAGCCTCCCCCTATTCCTACTATAATGTAGTAGCATGTGGGAGCCTCCCCCCTATTCATACTATAATGTAGTAGCATGTGGGAGCCTCCCCCCTATTCCTACTATAATGTAGTAGCATGTGGGAGCCTCCCCCTATTCCTACTATAATGTAGTAGCATGTGGGAGCCTCCCCCCTATTCATACTATAATGTAGTAGCATGTGGGAGCCTCCCCCCTATTCATACTATAATGTAGTAGCATGTGGGAGCCTCCCCCCTATTCCTACTATAATGTAGTAGCATGTGGGAGCCTCCCCCTATTCCTACTATAATGTAGTAGCATGTGGGAGCCTCCCCCCTATTCCTACTATAATGTAGTAGCATGTGGGAGCCTCCCCCCTATTCCTACTATAATGTAGTAGCATGTGGGAGCCTCCCCCCTATTCCTACTATAATGTAGTAGCATGTGGGAGCCTCCCCCCTATTCATACTATAATGTAGTAGCATGTGGGAGCCTCCCCCCTATTCCTACTGTAATGTAGTAGCATGTGGGAGCCTCCCCCCTATTCCTACTATAATGTAGTAGCATGTGGGAGCCTCCCCCCTATTCCTACTACAATGTAGAAGCATGTGGGAGCCTCCCCCCTATTCCTACTATAATGTAGTAGCATGTGGGAGCCTCCCCCCTATTCCTACTATAATGTAGTAGCATGTGGGAGCCTCCCCCCTATTCCTACTATAATGTAGTAGCATGTGGGAGCCTCCCCCCTATTCCTACTACAATGTAGAAGCATGTGGGAGCCTCCCCCCTATTCCTACTATAATGTAGTAGCATGTGGGAGCCTCCCCCCTATTCCTACTATAATGTAGTAGCATGTGGGAGCCTCCCCCCTATTCCTACTATAATGTAGTAGCATGTGGGAGCCTCCCCCCTATTCCTACTACAATGTAGAAGCATGTGGGAGCCTCCCCCCTATTCCTACTATAATGTAGTAGCATGTGGGAGCCTCCCCCCTATTCCTACTATAATGTAGTAGCATGTGGGAGCCTCCCCCCTATTCCTACTATAATGTAGTAGCATGTGGGAGCCTACCCCCTATTCCTACTATAATGTAGTAGCATGTGGGAGCCTCCCCCCTATTCCTACTATAATGTAGTAGCATGTGGGAGCCTCCCCCCTATTCCTACTATAATGTAGTAGCATGTGGGAGCCTCCCCCCTATTCCTACTATAATGTAGTAGCATGTGGGAGCCTCCCCCCTATTCCTACTATAATGTAGTAGCATGTGGGAGCCTCCCCCCTATTCCTACTATAATGCAGTAGCATGTGGGAGCCTCCCCCCTATTCCTACTATAATGTAGTAGCATGTGGGAGCCTCCCCCCTATTCCTACTATAATGTAGTAGCATGTGGGAGCCTCCCCCCTATTCCTACTATAATGTAGTAGCATGTGGGAGCCTCCCCCCTATTCCTACTATAATGTAGTAGCATTACGGGAGACAAAAGCTAGTACTAGTAGACAGAACACCTTCTCTCCACTTTCAAAGTAGATACAAATGCACGCACACACGCGCACGCACGCACACACGCGCACACACACACACACACACACACACACGAGATGGTGGGGAGGGGAAGAACGATGATGGACAGGTCGGGACACAGTGTGAGAGAAGGGCAGAGAGGGAAGGAGGGGGAGGCAAAATGTTACCGTGTTACTCGTGGTTAAGTGGAAGTGATCCAGTTTGGACTGGGGCGCCGTCTCTAATGAGGATCATTAACACGGGCCGCCTGGCTCAGCTAAATGCCGGGGAGGAGTAGAAAGATGGTGGATAAAAAATAAAACCTCTCGAGCATGCCCCCCTGCTGAGACTCAATAAAGGCAGGCGCCTCGCTTGTAAAAGAGATACGGCGCGCGCCGGCCACGGAAGGGATTTCTTAATGCAATGCTGCGCATTGTCGATAGTCAGCAACTAGGATACTCCCTAAGCAGGAGCGGCAAGATGAACTCTTGAACTCTTAAAATGCTGTTTTTTGGAAAGAAAATGATTTAGATGGCGCCCGGGTTTGAAAGAAAATGTTATAAATATCAGGGTAAATCTGCTTCCGCTTGCTGAGAATGACCTGAATCAATGAGATGTGTGCGTAGTGCGACTGCAACTCTGGCGTCCCACATGGGGATTTGGACGTACAGACATACGTAGAGCAGACAACAGGAACCCCTTTTGGTGTTAGCATTATGTTATGCTTTAGCTATTGAAAAATAGCAGATCTACAAGCTCATAGCGCGCCACCGAGTGGCGCGCTACGAGCTTGTAGGTCTGCTATTTTTGAAAAATCAAAGAAAACTGTCAGGATGTAGAAGACATTTTTAGAAGCTGATTTCAGGCCTAAATGGGTTAATATAGGCACTGCCTCATTGTCACTTCTGAGTTTCGCTCTTCCCCCTCCTACCCCGTACAGGCTGTACTACCCCATTAAGCTATGCCGCCTTTCTCTCGCTTCCAGCCCCGCGTTCAATATTATGTGCGATAAAACAAAAGACCAGAACCCACGAGCATAAAAACCCAAACCACAACTTCTGCCGTCCTACTGTAAATCAACTATGATATATTCACCCCACCCCCCTGCACCAACCATTTCCTGCAACTTTTATGGTGCAATCAATCGCCCGGTTAGCTCAGCCACGATCAAAACAGCTTGATAAGACAAATGTTCTTTGTCGGCGGTATATAACAGAGAGACTCTTTTCTTAGGCCTCCTGCCATCGATTCCTGATTTCCCCGTGCTCAGCACTGCTACTCAAAGCCCTGAGGAGGAAGGCCGCGTGGAATTTATCTCCGCCAATCAGGCACCTCGGCCACAACCACCGGAAAGTGCTGACTTGTTGCTCCACCGGGCTGCTTCGTGTCACATCGCCATTTTCGTTACTCCGTCTTTGCTATTATTTTCGACTCGCTCAATGAGCACACAGTCTGAAGTTCTGAACAGAGACAACGAATACACACACATACACGCATGCGTGCCTGGGGGAGTGTGCACGCACACACACGCACGCCCGGGGGCACACGCACGCACAGACGCACACACATGCACAGACACACGCACACGCACACACACACACACACACACACACAGCTCTGTGTGCAGCCCAGGGCATAGCAGTCAGACAGAAAGTGTGTTGATAAGACAGGAGTATAATTGGTACATTCAACCCCAGCCGTGTTATTAAAGAGCTTTGTGGTTTGTCAGTAGATCAATAGCAGAAATCTACTGTTATCTACAGTATGTTTATGTCTTGAACTCCAGAGTCGAGAGACCCCAGATGACCTTAGTGGTCTTCTGGCTCTTTCTTTCTTTCCTTTTTTCCTCAAGGCAGTCTTTGTTCCAAGCCAATGGACAAAGTTTAAACCAATGCTTTTGGCAAAGTCAGGCCCACATGCAGTATGAACAACAGGTCATACACCGTAGCGCAGCAGTGTGATGAAATACAATATACTCCTTAAGATTTGTATACGACTCACAGTCAATGGAAAACAACTGTTTGTCTTTTAGAATTATTAAAATGATGGTACTAGAAAGCAAGCATGGTACTAGAAAGCAAGCAAGCAACAAATAATGCAAGAATGCAAGAATGCAAGAAAGAAAGAAAGAAAGAAAGAAAGAAAGAAAGAAAGAACCCATTGCGTTCATTTATGCGTTACTGTGAATGGAGTACAGTATGTGCCTGAGCCAACTCTTCTGCCCTATAAAGATAAATCACATCAGTACAGGCCACCTAACATCCATCATACAGATTCAGCTTCTGACAGAATGGACAGAATGAAAACTATCTCCAAACATTAAGCAAAACTGAAAAAAGCCAACTTTTAATATAATATAAACCGTAAAGTGTAAAATCGTTCAATTGTCATTTATTGAAGAGAAGAAAACAAATACATTTTGAGACAAAGAATTGGAGATGCTCTACGTACTGTAGTCCCCTGTTAATTTATCCATTTGAAACTCGTACACATTTTGTTAAATTTTCTTGTGCACTTGCAGAGTTATCAGGATTTCACAGTGAACCAGTGCTAATCATATTGACAATCTAGACGACACTGAGCTAATGGCAGTCCTCGTATTTGCATCGCTTTTCCATTCGCTGATGCCCCTTCCTTCCCGCTCCTCTGATTTGGACTTGTACACAGGCTGATGGATGGAAATGCAGGCTAATGAGTGCCGGATGTGTCCACATTTTAACCGCACGCCTAACGATAAGTAATGGCGGTGCCGTAGCTAACACAATCACCGTTGGGCGCGGAAAGAAAACAAAAGAAAATCCCCTAGATTGAAATATTATGTAAATTATTAATTACCGCGCAGACATGTGCAATCTCATTCGGCCTGCCCTTTGGCACGCGCATAGCATGGGAGCGATTCGCTGCGGGACGGAGAAAGCAAACATAACAGAGATAACGCAGAGTCCTGATAGCCACAAGCCGTGAATACCACCTGTTCACTTCGCTATTTATAGACGCATTCTTTTACATACATCTGCATATTAAGGATTTAGCCGCGAGGTGACGTACTGTGGAAGTGCGCGTTCACGTATAATTGCCAGCTTTTTAATTTGTTTTTTTATCACATCACCCATCATTACATTTGCCCATTACCTCCCCCCATATAAATCTATATTATATGACCATTATGACAAAAGCCAATTAACAACTCCAGATTAAAATGTTCTGAAAGCATGGAAATATTTTCCTGCATTCTCCCGTCCTCCCATCCATCCATCATATTACAATCATAATAGTGTTCCAAGGCATGGTGCCTACATGTACGCTGTGTGAATTTCAACTACATGATTCATACATATTCACGTTGAATCTATATTGAATGTACATCGTATGTTGCAGCCCTATAAGCTTCTCCCAAAGGCAATCCCTCCTTCCGTGGCCCAGGTGGGAATAATGGAAGATGTCGTCTCCGCACTCAAGCTCGGGTAAAAGTGAGAGAGAGGAGAGAGAGAGAGAGAGAGAGAGAGAGAGAGAGAGAGAGTGAGAGAGTGAGAGAGAGAGAGAGAGAGTGAGAGTGAGAGAGTGAGAGAGTGAGAGAGTGAGAGAGAGAGAGAGTGAGAGAGTGAGAGAGAGAGAGAGAGAGTGAGAGAGAGAGAGTGAGAGTGAGAGAGTGAGAGAGAGTGAGAGAGAGTGAGAGAGTGAGAGAGTGAGAGAGAGTGAGAGAGAGAGTGAGAGAGAGAGAGTGAGAGTGAGAGAGTGAGAGAGAGAGAGAGTGAGAGAGTGAGAGAGAGTGAGAGAGAGAGAGTGAGAGAGTGAGAGAGAGTGAGAGAGAGAGAGTGAGAGAGAGAGAGTGAGAGAGAGTGAGAGAGAGAGAGTGAGAGAGAGAGAGAAATGGACAGAGATGAGAGAGACGCAATTGAGAGAGGAGGAAAAAAAGGAGAGCAATCAATGAGAATCAAGCAAAGAGTATAAGAGAGAAAGCGAGAAAGAGATGGAAAAGAAGTGAAACAGAGGAGAGAGACAGAGAGACAGATTGGAGTCTTCACCACGTAGCTCAGCATAATGACATGGGGTCCCACAGGGGGGAGAGGCAGAGGCAAGCTCCTTGTGCCATATAATAGAATCCTGAGACTGATTTCACACACGCACACACGATTCAGTGAAAAAGTCGCAAGTGTACTGAGGCAGCCACTGAAATTAACGGTTGGGGTTCTTACTTCACAAGGAAATGGAATCAGAGTTTCCCTCGGTAGCGCTGTCAGCAGCATCCTCGTCTCCCTCTCGTCTGGGAGCTTTTCTCTACATGCCTCGCTTTGCGTTTGGTAATATTCTCTCTGCATCTGTGTGTGCCCATTATCTCCGTTTGCATGTAGTGTGCAGTGTGTGTGTGTGTGTGTGTGTGTGTGTGTGTGTGTGTGTGTGTGTGTGTGTGTGTGTGAGTGTGTGTGTGTGTGTCATCTGTGGATGTATCTCTCTGTACTATACTGTATAATATTACACTATATAGTCTTAGCTTCAACAGCACTCTGCTTTTTATTTAATTATAATTACTTAGTAATTGATATGACAATAAGGCTTACTCCGATTCTTCTAATTTCAACATACTGTGCCAATACCAAATAGCAAATCACCCAACTCTTTTGCTTGCTGGGACCATGGGTAATAAATATACTATGCCCAGCTAACTTTGACAAATTAGAGCAAGTGGATGTATGACAATAACCTTCGCAG